>NC_089580.1:136961171-137261171 GCF_019320115.1 Miscanthus floridulus | reverse complement strand
CTGCAAATTCCTGAGTGTATTTCTTGAAGCAACTCTATGCCTTCGCTCTGCGATATGCATTTGAGGAGAGGCTGGACTACTCCTTTCTTGTACAGTACACCATCTATGATTGTGTAATTTCTTGCCCTAGCCTATATTCTTGCTGCTTTTGCTTCATCTTCTTTGGTGGTTTTGCCTTCTAAGAATTCTGTTATCGCCTTTCTCCAATCTTCATTTTGAAGGTGTAGTATGGGCTTAGGTGTCTTAGATGTCTCCGTAGTTGCCGAAGACTTTAGGATCTGGTAAAAAGTGTTTGGTGGCAGTGGCAGGTTGTTTGCCGCAGCTTTAGCTAGTTCATCTGCCTCTGCATTTTCTAATCTTGGGATGTGCTTCAGGGTGAAGCCCTCGAATCTCCGCTCTAAATTTCTGACAACGGATATGTATTTGATGAGTTCTGACTCTCTTGCTGTGTATTCTTTCTCTACTTGGCCAGTAACCCTTGAGAATCTATTTTGACTATCAATGTTTTTGCCCCTAGGGCCTTTGCTTTACTGAGCGCTAGGATCAGGCCTTCATATTCTGCTATGTTGTTTGTTGATTTGAACTCTAGCCTTGCTGCGTATTTCAGTCTGACGTCAGAGGGTGCCGTTAGGATGGCGTAGGCTCCTGCTCTGGCTTGGCCCTAGGCTCCATCCGTGAATGCTATCTAGCCTTGAGTGGTTGGTTGTACCTTGGGCTCTGTCGGAGGTGTCCAATTTGCTACAAAATCGGCTAGTGCTTGTGATTTGATTGCTGTTCTGGGGACATACGAGATACCAAACTATGATAGCTCTGTAGCCTATTTGCCTATTCTGCCAGAGGCTTCTTTGTTTCTGAGTAAGTCTTGTAGTGGCAGCGATGTTGGAACTGAGATTTCGTGGGCTTGGAAATAATGCTTTAGTTTTCTTGATGCCATTAGTACTGCGTAGGCAACTTTTTCTACCTCAGTGTAGTTTAGCTTGGCTCCGGACAATGCTTTTGAGATAAAATAAACTAGCTTTTGAGTTTTGCCTGATTCTTTTTCTAGCTCGTGGACTAAGACTGCGCTGACTGCATGGTCGGAGGCCGCCACATATAGCAATAGGTGGCTGTCTGATTCTGGGACAGAGACCACTAGTGAGTTTGCCAGATACTCTTTCAAGTTATGAAATGCCTCCGACTGCTTGGACCCCCACTCAAAGTTGTCTCCGTCCCTCAGTGCTTGGAAGAAGGGGAGGCTGCGTTCTGCTGATTTTGAGATAAATCTGTTGAGCGCTGCTATTCTTCCCATCAGCTTTTGCACTTCTTTCTTGTTTTTGGGTTCTGCCATTGTCATTATTGCTCTGGTTTTGTCTAGGTTCGCTTTGATGCCTTCGCTGCTTATGATGTATCCGAGCATCTTTCCTTTTGTGACTCCAAATATACATTTTTCTAGGTTGAGGCAGAGGCCAGCTGTCCTAAGGTTGGCGAAGGTCTCCTGTAAGTCGGAGACATGATCATCCTTGCTCTTGCTCATGACCACTATGTCATCAACGTAGGCTATGATATTTCTATCTAGTTGTGAGTCCAAAACTTCCTTTGTCATTCTAGCAAAGGTTACTCCGGCATTTTTGAGGCCCTCTGGCATTCTGGTGTAGCAATATGTCCCGAATAGAGTGGTGAAACTTGTCTTGTCTTCATCTTCTTTTTTCATCCAGATTTAGTGATACCTAGAGAAACAGTCGAGGAGAGAGAACCTCTGGCATCTGGCTGCATTGTCGACGGAGGCATCTATTCTTGGCAATGGGAAAGGGTCTTTTTTGCAAGCTTTATTCAGATCTATGAAATCTATGCACATTCTCATTTTGCCATTGTTCTTTGGCACTAGTACTACGTTTGCAAGCCATTCTAAATACTTGACTTCTCTGATGGCTTTTGCATCTAGCAACCTTTGCACCTCCACCTTTGCTGCCAGGATTCTGTCCTCCGACGTTTTTCTCTATTTCTGCTTTCTTGGCCTCATGTTTTCATTGATATCCAGTTCATGCTGTATAATGTCTCTACTGACTCCCTGTAGGTTGGAGGCTGACCAGGCGAAGATGTCTTTGTTTTTTTTACTAGAGTTTCCATGAGCTCTTCCTTCTCTACTTTGCTCAACTCTGAGCTGATTGTTACTTTTCTGTCTGGTAACTCCTTTTCTAGAGGAGTCACCTTTGTCTCTTCTTGACCTTCCATATCTGTTTTTCCTCTGGGCATATCCGGAGGCTCTAGTTCTTTGTGTGCTGACTCGACTGCGTTGATGTTTCTTTGGGCTCTGTAGATTGCTTTTTCTATGTTTCTTGCTTCTTTCTGGCTGCCTCGGACTGTGATAATACCATGGAGTGCTAGTATTTTCATGCACAGGTAGGCCATATGCAGGGCTGCGTTGAATTTGGTTGTGAACCCTCTGCCCAAGATGGCATTGTATGGGTAATACAGATCGATGACGTCGAAGGTTATGTACTCGGTTCTAGTATTTGCTTGGGTTCCAAACGACACTGGGAGTGAGATTTTTCCTAATGCTTGTATCTGCTTGCCTCCAAATCCTATCAAAGGGGATTCGGAGGGCTGTAGTTGATTTCTGTTGAGCTTCATTTGGTTGAAGGTATTTACAAAGATGATATCTGCTGAACTGCCAGTGTCAATCAGTACTCTGCTTATCTCCCATGCTGCTATGTTGGTCTTGATTACCATTGCGTTTGTGTGAGGGTAGCTCTCTAGCTGGAGATCTTCTTCTATGAAGGTGATTGGGACTCTGGACCAATCTGTGTATTTCGCTGGGCCTTGGACTGCTACGTTGTTTACCAGGTAGAGGTGATCCTTTTTCTGTTTTTCGTTTGAAACTCCATTGATGATCCTCCAGCGATTGGTAGTATCATGCCTATTGTTGGTAGCGCTCCATGGGGGTTGACTTGGTTTTCTAGGTTTGGCTCATTTTTTGGTGCTGGTGGTTGGTTGTGAGGTGGCGGTGGAGGCAGTTGCTGCATGTGGTGCTGTTGCGGCGGAGGCTCAAACCTGATTTGGTTTTGTGCCGGTGGGTTTGTTTCGAGGTAGGTTATATGGGGAGGTTTTGGGTTTATGTAGGTTAGGCTTGCCTCCGACCTGTAGTTACCCGCCGGAGGCTACTGCGAAGGCGTTGACCGCCATGCTGGTAGAAAGTTTGGGTAATACGTAGAGGCCAATGTGGAGGGATGTATTTGGGTTGTGTTTAGCGCTGGGTACATTGGGCAGTACTGCTGGTGGCCAGTTGTGTAGGTGGTGTTGACCTCTCTTGCGCTCTGCTGTGTCGGAGGTTGGGCAGTCTACTTGTTCTTCATCCTTTCCTGTGTCTCTTTTGTCTTCGGACAATCTTTGGTGTTGTGCCCTGCGTTTTTGCCGTGAAAAACGCAATATGGCCTGCGTTGTTTCTGGCTGTGGTTTTTGTTCTAGTTTTTGCCTTGGTAACCTTGCCGACCTTGGTTCCTGGTCTGGGTCTCCAGCCGTGCTGGCTCTTCCAGTTGCCCTTGCTCGGGGTGAGGTTGACCCTCGATGCTGAGCACTTGCCCCTAGCCTGGTTTTTGATTTGATGCATTCTGGTTATTATAGGTTTTCTGGGAGTTTTTGCTGCTGTTTTGCTATCTGTTTTGACCCTACTCCTCTAGCCTTTTCCGAAGGTCATTGTCTGATCTGCAGTATTTCTCGAACTCGTCATACAACTGCTGTATGGAAGTTGGTTTCTTTCTTGCTAGGTGTGCTGCGAATGGCCCAATTCGGAGGCCTTTGATCGCTGCTTTGATGGCGATCTCGTCTGGGACGTCTGGTGCCTTCGCGTTTAGTTACACGAATTTCTGGAAGTAGTCGTGTAGTGTCTCTCCCTGCATTTGCTTGCACTAGAACAGATCTGTGGAAGTCAGCGACTATGCTGTTAGCCCCTTGAAATTTGTCAATATCTTGTCCCGGAAGTTTTCCCAAGAATAGACTGTGCTTGGTTTGAGCATAGAATACTAAGTCAATGCGTCGCCTTCGGCTGCAATGACAAATGACTTTGCCAAGACAGCGTCGTCTCCACCGGCGGAGGCTACTGCTGCCTCATAACTCATAATAAACTGATGGGGTCTGTCTTGCCGTTGAACTTTGGTAGTGTGATTGGCTTGTACGCCGTTGGCCATGGCGACTGTTGTATGCCTTTAGAGAGTGGGGACTTGGGATCGATAGGCCTCCACATCGCCTGAGATGGCATCATGGTCGGGCTGATCACTGGCGGAGATGTTGCTGCGGAGGCTGGGATTGCGGAGATTGACGCTGGTACTGCATGCTGCATACTTAGCATCTCAGCATGTAGGACTGCCAATTGCTGCCTTATTTCTGCTGCTTGTGCTGACGCTTGAGTAGCTTGCTGATTAGCTGTGAATGCTGCTGTCATTCTATCCCTCTCTTGTTGCGCTCTTTGCAACTGTGCTTGCAGCTGTTGCAGTTCTTGCTCGAGTGTTGTGCCTGAATTTGGTTGGACCTCCGGATCTTGAATCTCTGGATCTTGGGGTTCTGGTGGTTGACCCTGGGCATCTACTCTGGTGTCATCCTCTGCTGGCGAGGTTGCGTAGGTGCTACGAGTGGTGCGCCTAGGCCTTCCTCTCTGACCCGTGGTCGTTGCTGCTCTAGTGGTGGTTTTTCTTTTCCCTGCCATCGTTGGTTTGCCTTGGCCAAACCACAGTGGGTGCCAATGTTGAGACTAGCAGTCTCAGACAGTATGGAGGAGATAGAGGCCTCCGCCCGCCAAGCGTTGCCCTCAGGCGGAGGCTCGGGGAATAGGCACGACAGGTGGGCGTGTAGGGAAATGGCACGCAAAACTAAGGTTTCATTAATTCATCCTCCCACCTCCCGTACTGTTACAAGTGTTCCCTATTTATAGGACTCAACTACCTCTTGATAGAATTTATTGCAATGCCCCTCAACTGCTACAGTACATTCCTGAAATATTCCGCCACCAGTCTCTCATTTGCGGGGCAATCTTGCCACACTGTCTTCAAGTAATGGGCCTCCATAAGCGGCCGGCCCACCGTGCCTCGGTCTTCGGCCCAGAGGCCTGGGTTCCCGACGCTGGCCTCCGTCCTCAGGGGCGCGCAGCTGCCTACACGAGTCTTCGCCGGTCCGGTCGGAGACCTCATCCGTAAGTCTCCGCCCGGCCGTGCGGGGGCCATGCTGGCACGCTCGCGCGAACCATGGGCGCCTGCGCTTAGGTACCTGCACACACTTAGGCAAGGTTATTTGTTTGATTAGTTCGGGGGTAGGGCGGCCTCCGCCTTTAGTGCCGGAGACGCTCGTCAGCCGAAGCGGGGCGGCGTCCGCCTGAGCGGCCGGAGATGCCCATGCTCGGCTCGGGCGGAATCCGCGACAAGCTCGCTGAGCCTCGTGCAGCGCCCTACAAGCATAGCCAGGAAAGTTCCTTTAGTCAGTGCTAGATCTCCGCCCTAAGACGGTCGAAGACGCCTTGGTGACACCTCGCCGTCGGAGGCCTTCGGCACCCGCCGAGGCCGTGTTACCACAGTTAATGACCCCTAAATTGTTTTCTTCTACCTCAAATTTGAGTCACTTCCTTATCTAGCGTATCTCAAGAAAGATGAGGTTGAGAATTGGGGTAAATGTTTTTGAAGAATATTTTTGTTTCTGGTAACCCTATGTAGGAAAATAAAATTATTTAGTTTTTCTATCAATCATAAAAGATTTTAGGTGGATTCTTGGAGATGCACTGGGGACGAGATCAGTTTGTCATTATCATTTTACTAGAACACATGCCCGTGCGTTGCAACGGGTTTTCATATGTTCTAGAATTAGAGTCTCTATCGACGCACTGCATGTCACAGGGTAGCCTACATGCGGTAACTCCACACGATAGCCCGTGGGTGGCGTCGTTGAATTCCATTTCTGTCCCTCTCTATTCTTTCTTGGATCGTTGTTTTCACCTGGCACTATTTTTTTTGTTCTTATGTGTGAAAGGATAGATTGTCTATTATTGGAGATATGCAGCGCTGTTTTGCTTGGGTGATAATAGGTGTTTCGGTTTAATTTCCCCATGATGGACGTGATAAAACAAAATGTTTAACCGATGTTTAAGCTTTCTTTCTTTATATTCTGGTCCTAATATACCGATGTATCCGTGATAGATCCAGACTCTGGATTCTTGTTGTTTAGACGTGATATGTGTTGTTTGGAAATTTATTCATCCAACGTTGTGTATGTGCCTCAGATTTTTACTACACGTATGCTATTTTTTTTCTCCGTGATTTGGAATTGGTTTTGGTTTTGGTTTTGGTTCTGGTTCTGGTTCTGGACACAAACTCGGAGGTTGGGACACGGACATGTGCATTCGGTTGGGGCTGTATTGGGCAACAAATGAAGGTTTTAGAGGAGAGAAATTTTACTTTTTGCCTCATACACGGTCGTCGACCGGTACAGTGTCATCCACACGCTGCCGCCCTCGCAGAAAAACACGTATCGCCCCGCGCGATCACGACGCCGTGCAGGGACCGGTCCCACGTGAAGCCGTTCCACCTGTTCGTTTCGGCTGAAACGAGCGTGGATTATAAGCCAGGAGTACTGTTGACTGGTTTGATGTGAGAAAAAAAAATACTGTTACAGCTTATAATCCACGATCGTATAAGCCGAAACGATGTCGGTGGGCGGCGCCCCTGCAGGTACGGTGCCTCGGGCTCACACAACGACGATGGCTCCTTGTACCAGAGTTGGAAGGGCAGGTTCGGGAGCGGCGCAGGCTCGCTGGTGAATGGGTCGACGAGACGGGACGGGTGCCTGAAAGACGACATGGTCCATGGCGAGCACCTCCGACTTACGGGATGGCACGACGTGGCGTCCTGTGACCGGGCGCAGCCAGACGTCGTCACGAATGCGGTCCTTGGCGAGGGAGAAGGCCATGTACCCGTGATGCGATGGGAACACGACGCACGGGAGATTCGACTTCTTGTCCTCCGCCGTTGGATCCTCCAGCATCTCGTCAGCGGTGGCGCGGCGATACGTGAGCTCGACGACGCGTATGATGATGATGATGATATAATGATTCGTCGTTTCTATGGTGGGAGAGCTGGAGGGCAGAGCTGAAACCAACATGGACAGCAAACCCACGAGCCCCTGATGCAGGCTCATCGTCGTGGTGCGGTGGCGGCATTATCACCGACGACGAGAATCCGCAGTTGAATCTGCTCAGCTTATCTGACAATCTTGTCAGCATGCTTGGTGTCGTCGTCGCGTGCATATTGGCAGCCCAACTCGTGCGTGCCCATGATCACGTTGTATTCTTCTTCACGTGAGGGTCTGAGAGAGGTGAAAAAAAAAGATGGACAAAAAAAAAGGCTAAAATTTTGCCTCTTTATTATAGAAAAAATTATAGATTATAGATATGAACTACCAAACGTGCCCGTGCGTTGAACATAAGCCAATATGTATATGAATCGGACTCTATGTCATCACTACATACGAGATGTTCTAACTTGTGTGAGCGTGGCTCATGAATCTAGGTTATATACGAGATACGGAGGGTGAGACCCAATACGTATTGAAATCGGATCCTCTCTATCTATCATCGCTAGACACAAGTTGTTCTTACTCATATGAGTATAGATCATGAGTCAAGATCAAGTAAAAAAAGAAACAGAAGAAACTCTCCACTGTCCATGTAGTTAGGAGAAGGTGGACGAAAATAAATAGAATGAAATTTTAGCTCTTTAATATTAGGTATAAATATAGACGAAGATAGAAAACGAGTGTGTGTAAGCCTAAGTGACTGAACAAACTCATGAATGGGCCGAGATGTCAAGGCGCATCCTTCAGCCTAACTGCCTAAGGACGGCCGTTAACGAGAAGTTCTATTTCACAACCCTAACTAACACAGAGCTTCAGTTCAGCCGCAGCCTTGTCTGATTCGCTCGGTCTTCGTCATTACCTCCCCTCGACCCCGCCTCCTGTCTCCAGTGCAGCCTCCTATCCGATCGACCGACGTCCTTCGCTGCTTGATGGCAAGCCATGCAACATCTCTCGTAACACTCGTCTCAACGCGGCATGTTATTCTTTACTTGTACGGCTTAGTTAGAAGATGATCTCACCTTACCGAATTTCGCTTTCAGGTGCTGGTCCTTGAATTTCTCATGCGTCGCAGTAGTGGGCAAGAAATTTGGACCACTTTCCGGTTTCTTTTAGTAGTTACTGATTCTTTTGAAGTTCCTACATATATGATTACACGATACAACATATTTTAATTACACGATACAACTTATTTTCAAAACAGCCTGTTTGCTTGTTTTTTACTATGATGGTCGACCTAGTTGATCTTGTGGTGTTGCAAATGACTTGGTCACTTATTCTTAGGTATTTTTCTTCTCCATTCCTACAGAAGTACAGAACACGTGGTACATTATAGATGCAAGATGACAGTAGCTCTGTCAAATGTCAACTCCGAGGCCGTCCTCCAAAAGCTTAATGACTACGTTCTCACCCGCAGTTACATGACTGGGTATGTGATTTATAATGCGTGCTGATCAGTCATTGTTGGATTTGTCATATTTGCCTCAATTGGGCTTTGGGCTTGCATTCTATTATATCTCACGTGCTTTAGGTACCAAGCTTCAAAGGATGACATGGCTGTCTTCACTGCACTTACATCTGCTCCTCCATCAAGCTATGTCAATGTTACAAGGTGGTATGATCATATCAGCGCTCTCCTAAGGTCCAGGTGTGTACTTGAGCTACCGTTGATATCCAGACCCACAGTTTCATTTCTTCTGTCCTGTGCTTAAGGGTTCACTTATTTGATACGCAGTGGAATCACGGCAGAGGGTGAGGGTGTCAAGGTTGAGGCAACTTGTTCTGTGTCTTCAGCTCCCAGAGTTGCTGAACAAAAGGTTACAAAACGGCTATGTATCTATTGTTTTGGTGGTCAAAATAATTGTTTGTTTTCAGGCTCTATACTGAATTGACAGACAATTTTGTGATACGGACAATGAGCAATTTGATATGGTTACTATGTAACAATTTATCACATATATGAAAAATTGTTATTTCCATCTCCCCTATCTGAAGCAGGCTGTAATTTCAGGCACCGGCGGTTGATGAAGATGGTGATGTTGACCTATTTGGTGAGGAGACCAAAGAAGAGCATGCAGCAGCGGAAGCACGCGCAGCAGCTGTTAAGGCTTCTGGCAAGAAGAAAGAGTGTATGTCTGTCCTTATCTGGTTCCCCGCCCAGTATGACTTATTTAAAAAGTTACATTGAAAAGAACTAGAATAAGGAAGGTATTGGCCTGTGGCATTGTGATCCCTAATTATAATTAGTATCTCTAAAACTTCATGCAGTGAGATGCAAAATCAGCAAACTTTTTAGCCAAATTTGCACCCTCATATCATTTAATGAATGTTTTTATTGCATTCAGTTGCATATATGCTCATTTAGCCATTAAGGAAATCGTTGAAGTTAGGTTATATGATCTGAGAAATTCTATTGCTAACTGTGACCTTTTCTTATTTTAGCTGGGAAGTCGTCAGTTCTTCTGGATGTGAAGCCATGGGATGATGAAACTGACATGCAAAAGCTAGAGGAAGCTGTTACTGTTAGGAGTGTGAAGATGGAAGGACTGCTCTGGGGTGCATGTATGCCACTCTTTTCTTCCATGATATTCTACTTTTCAAAGAAGTGCTAAGTGCTAACAAAACTTCTCATGTCTTCTTAAATTTGTTTTTTTTTCTAAACTTGAGATCCCATCCTTTGTAGCAAAACTTGTTCCAGTTGGATATGGCATCAAGAAGATGCAAATTATGATGACCATTGTGGATGACCTTGTTTCTGTCGACAGTCTGATAGAGGATCATCTCTGCACTGAACCTGCCAATGAGTACATCCAGAGCTGTGACATTGTGGCCTTCAACAAAATCTGTAAGTTGTCTTGGACATTGTTTGTATCTAGAATGAGGCACCCTGTTTCATTACTTATTTTAGCCTTTTATGACAGTCATTATTATTATTCAGATACAGACCAGTAGTTTACTATGAATTGTGTTGTTTCCTGACAATTTATATGGCTGCGAACTGAATAAACTCACACAACCAGTAGTTTAGGAGCATATTTGTCCTAGCTTTAGATTCAGTTTGGGCTTGTTTGTGTGTTTTCTCAAATTTGAACTCTTCTCCACTTAACCAAGAAGATATTTGTTAGAGGCTTCTTTGTACGTTAGCTTCTGTTTCCAAGGTCCAGGAGCCCCATGTCTTTGGCTTGAATCTTTCTTTTCGCTGTTCTGGTTTGAATGGGCCTTAAACATTCAGTGACAGTTCCACATAACCTCCCACATGTATTTCTAAGCTTTAAGAAGTCCATAAGTTGAAGCTGATTCAAGTAGCATTAATGCCCATTGGTATATGAGTTCTGGGACTTGTGATCTGAAACCACATGCTCCCCTTTTCTTTCTGGTGGATTACTAGTTTGGCCAAAGTGGCCAGTAGACATGCTGATAGCCAACCTTTGGAGAAAGCTGATTGGTACTACTGTTAAGATCTTACAGTTGTACCGGGGCCTCAGTCATCATTTTGTTTTGCATTTTGTTTCTTGAAGTACTTCGCTAGGCTGTATGCACATCATGAACGTTTTCCCTTGGAATAAATAATGTACTCCAATGGACTGTTCTTAATGCATTTGTGTGTTCTAGACTCTAGTGGATTGTGTATTTGTGTTTGTCTTCTCCAGTTGACTCATCAATCTTTCCAATCCTCAGTGGTAAAAACAGTTCCTAGCAGTAGGCACGGTAGTTGTGTGCTGCTTGGTTCTGGAGCTACCCATAGCCAATCTCTTTTTCTTTTTTTAACCTGACCAATCTCTTTTTCTGTTCTGTATGCTGCCTTAGTTTCTTTGTTACTGATCTCATATAATACAATAGCATCTGCTTGCTCTACTTTTATGAATTTACGACAAGAACCACCACTGATATTCTATCTGAATCTAGCTTTGGACTTCAGCAGGAATACTAATGAGCTGATTTTGTTGCAGAAAACTGGATCATGAAGGAACCAAAGTTGAGTGGAGTACCTTGTTCTGCACTGCTCATGATACCAGCAATTATATGTGTTTTGCCTTTGGACTGGTTTCTGTAAAATGACTTCATTTGTTGCCTGAAAGATGATTTGTTTGGATTTTTTGTGGAACATTGCTGGAGTTATGTATGTTTTTGGAAGCCTTCAGAGCCGATGTTAACTTGGGAGCTTAGTTTAGAAATCTTTATTGCATTTTTTGGGTGATAATTTGGCACTAGGTCTATAAGAAATGTACAACCCATGTATAATTTGTTTTTTTTTTATAGTTATTACAATGGTTGCTAGGTCGTCTGTAGGCAGCATACCTGTGAGCAGCATGTCCTCCACGTCTGCACTGCTGCTTGCTGCCCATTGGTTTCACTTTTTTTTAAAAAAAAAATTTGCTCAACAGCACAAAAGGTTTGTAATAAGCAGTTACAGACATTAGAGTTTTACACACAGGGTTTTTAAACAAACTTATCCTGATAAATCTTGACAATCATGAGAAACAGTCCTATTTCTCAGACAAGGAGCAAGTATACGGGTATATTTGGCAAACTTCCTTTAGCTCATAGGAGTCTTTTCTCTCTATCGTGAAATGAACTGGAGCCCGATCGGTACATTAGCATGAAGCTAGAGCCAGAGGAGCCTGACCAGAGAACGTAATGACTGAGTTAATGGTACAATGTGGTCTAACGAGTTACTTTTGAGTTTCCATTGACTAGAATGTAGGTTATTATATAATTTCTACAAATCTAGGCGCTTATTGCCTGGTTTCTTCAAGCAGCACGTCTGTCCCTTTCTCAACTCTAGATAGAAATGTTAGCCAAAAAGGACACCAGTATTCAACCTGGGTAATTTTTGAAGGTGCAACTTCAGTTCCTCCGGAGGTGAAAAAAGTCCCCCAAGTTACATGCGGACAATTTATTTTATTATTAAGATCAATCCACAGCATATCATATATCTGGTAAGTGGTGACCACACAAATTCATGGAAACATCTTTGGTACTGAATAGCACCACAACTGTGGCATATTCCCAGGGGCAAACATCTCCAGCATGCAGTGCACAGCATCACACCAAGAATGGCAAGTTCATATCCAGACAACACATTCACATGGCATCCCAGCCAATACATTGAACACATTTACAGCTACTCCACAAAACCAGCGACATTGGTTTCTTTCAGACATCCAGTCACATTCGCCATTCATCAAACAGATCAATCAACATTATTTTTCTAAACAAAAAGGGGCTACAAGCAGTGCTGCAAATAAGATCTGAAACACAGCTCAGGCACTGACCAAACTACCAATGTGTGCTCAACCCTCCCTACAGGAAAGGTCTCAGAAAAGTTATCATCACAACTTGACAAGGACTGAGCCATGCTTTCGTAGCAGGATCATAGAATTTCAATTTAGCAACACCCTTCTATCTCTGAATATGTGATGCAGAACAGATTTACTAGAAATCAGTTCAAAAGAAACTTACAGTGTTTCTGTTTAACAATTTTCCTAGTGCTGTGAGCCGTACTTTTGACATGTTATTTCATTTCTTGCATGACCATGAACGAAAGCAAAACAGCTCCCAAATGCAAACAGAATGGGTTCAGTAATAACAACAGTGTAATACCAGATGGGCACAACCCGTTGCCTCATTCAGGACTAGAGAACGGTGCTCCTTTTCAATCAATGGAAATAACCAAGGACCTGCCCACCCACATTCTGCCTGATTGCTTCCTCATGATCCAAAACACCAGTTCGGAGTAGTAATCACAACATAGCCCCACTGCAGAGAAAATCAGACCACATAAACAGGATATGTGTTAGTGATACCATGCTGACTACATGTCAAATGTATGCTCCAGATCTAAAGCTAAACTGAATGGACATAAAGGTCCAAGGGATAAGTATAGGTTTATATACACACCTACCCAACTGTACAGCACATTGTATGGGAACAGGTGAGGAAAATCTGAATGGAGTATGCTCTAGTTCTTAAACTAAACTGTGAGGATATAATCATCCCAAGGGACACGACAGGACTATATGCAAACCAAGCATACTGGATAGCATATTGCATGAAGAATCAAAAACAGCATGTACAATAGGCAGCCATATCAGTTAGTTGTCTGACCCTGACATTATCAGATTATGTGCTTTTGCCCAACTTCCAAGTCAAAACTGAAACTGAGATTGTAGTACTTTTTCGAGGAAGCCAATAAAATATACCTGCCGCGTTGGGAGCATCCGAACTCTGTATTGTTCTATTTCCTTAGCTCTGAGGTCTTGCCTGTACGTAAGAGCTTTGCAATCTTTAATACGTCCATGAAGCTCCACATTAATTTTTCCAACTCTATGCGGATCAGTGACCTTGAAGTTTTTGATATACCCTGCAAAGCATCAACAGAATTCATAAGCACATTTGTTTAGACCAACAAACTGTACAGCTAAAAGAATACTGTCTAGATGCAAAATTTTAGAAAATCAACTTGCAGGAAGCATGCATAAGCCATTAAAAGTGGGGGGAAAGCATCCAGCTACTCGATGTCAATTTGTGCTCATTAAGCTGAAGCTCTGTTGACAAATGAAGTAAGGCAAAACGCTAATTCGAATGTCAGGAATGCTTGGTGGAAAATAGACTTGTTAACATCTGGTGAATGTGCGCTGTTGCCTTGACCTGCGTAAAGCTGTTTGCCAACCCACGCACTGGAGCACACAGTACTGAAGAAGCAAACTTCGATGTCAACATGAGGGGATCAATTCCTTTTTGCCTTAAACCACCTAGCAGCACGTCACTCGCAAGTCACCATTACATGTGCTCCTCCTAGAAATGGATTGATTACTTTGTTATTAACGACTTAGAAGCGGCATCAAAGCCTGGTGTGCTTCTTGGGTAAATCGGACGACGAGATGAGATTGGAAAAGGGAGATGCGGCAGCATGCTAGCTGGTAAGGAAGGAGGTTGTGGCTGCTAGCTAGTAAGAGGCGGAATACTACCTCGGTGCTTCATGATGTTGAGGAAGGAGACCATGACGCCGGAGATGGGCTGGAGAAGCGCCGTCGCATTCCCCCGCCGGTCTGCGTTGACCATCGTGCGCAGAGCGTCGTTGAGGATCCGCCGCCCCATCGCGAGTGCCGAGGTTGGATCTCCACTCCCTGACCGCTGCGCCGGCGCCGCCGCCCTTTGCGCTTCCTCTCCCCTAGCAGTAGCACTACCCGCCGCCGCCGGCGCTCGCGATGGATTAGGAAGAGGCGACGAACTGAGGGCACACTGCGCGCATGCACTCCTAAACATGGGCCGAGCGCTCTAGGCAGGCCAAGCCCATGCGCCATGTTTGGGCCGGAGCAGCCGTGAAGCGCCCAAATGGATCTTCTTGTTCACGGTCCGTGTGTCCTCGTTGCTGTAAAAGAGAATTCGCCATTAATAATTAAAAAAAGTTGTGCTTTTTTATTTGACACTACAAAATTAAAATTTTCTTATCTTCTACAAACGAGTTTAACTTTCATACTCTGCCTTCCCTTACCATTCTCAGCCTTTTTAAAATGGTGTTGTTCAAGTCATGTTTGATCCCTTCGTCAAACTATAGTCCTATTAGCTAAATGGAACTAGCTGATTCAAGCAACATTAAAGCCGTTGGTATATGAGTTCTGGGACTTGAGAGCTGAAACCTGATACCCCCTTCTTTTTGGTGGATAACTAGTTTGGCCAAATTGGCCTATAGACATGCTGATCGCCAGCCTTTGGAGAAAGCTGATTGGTATTACTGTTATCTTATAGTTGTATTGGGGCCTCATCATTTTGTTCTGCATGTTTCCTCTTGAAGTACTTCGCTATGCATTATGCACATTATGAACATTTTCCCTTGGAATAAATAATTTACTCCACTGGACTTCTCTTATGCATTTGTATGTGCTAGTGGATTGTGTATTTGTGTTTGTCATGTCCAATTGAATCGCCAATCTTGCCAATCCTTAGTGGTTTAAATAGTTCCTAGCAGTAGGCACGGTAGCTGTGTACTGCTTGGTTCTGGAGTTGCCAATAGCCAATCTTTTTTTTGAATGAACATGGCAAGAGCATTGCCTCTCAATTAAGGAAGGAAAGAGAGTTTTATGTATAGAAAGTGCCATCGACACAAATACCCCCAAAGGGCACACAGAGTAAAGTAAAGCACACAGCGCACACGTTCTGGGGGATAGATACAAGGTCTAAGTCAGGTTGTTGAAGACCCTAGAGTATAGGTCGATGTCCTCTTTGGTTTTGGAGGATACCTGCCGGACATCCATCACAAAATTTTAAAAAATCCTTCTGTTTCTTTTCCTTCCAAATGTTTCACATTGTGTAGATGACCACCCCGTTGAAGTGTCTATGTCTCTGCCTTGGGATGTTGGCCGCCCCCCTCTTCCCACCACGCCTTTATGCTAGATGGCTGCACCTGAGGCCGAATTAAGTCCACATCGAAGTGTTCCCACCCCAGCACAAGGCGCCAGACTTCTATGGCCAGGGGCACAACAGGCACAAGTGAAGGACTGTTTCCAGTGGTCCGTTGCACAACACGCAATGGTCTTGGTGTGGCCAATTTCTTGGCTGCAAGTTGTCTGCCATTAGGATCTTGTTTTGTATGAGAATCCAAGTGGAGACTCTGCATTTATTTTCGGCATGTGCCTTCCAAATAAGATCCGGACGAAATCTACGGTAGGATCCTTGGAATTGTATGCGGTATGCTGATTGGGTCGAGTAACAACCATCTATTGACCACTTCCAAACAATGGAGTCCCGTATTCCAGGCTGTAGTTGGATGCTCTATACCCTGAGCCACAGTGAGATGAATTCCTCTAAGTGAGTGGCTGTTGTGATCCTGCCTCTGAGCAAGCGAATCCAACTGTTATTGTGGAGCTCTTGTTGGACGGTTCTGTTTTTCCTCTTAACAAGTTCAAAGAGGTGTGGCGCAAGGTTTTTGGGAGCTTCACCATCCAGCCAACTATGATGCCAGAACTGTGCTTTCTTACCATCCCTGACCGTGACGATGGTTGAGGCATTGAATATCCGTTGGTTTACAAGGCAAGTCCATACCAGCCCGAGGTTTGGAGGGATCTGTCTAGTCCTGCCACAGCCAACACAATTGCAACGCTCTCCCAAATTTCTACAAGTCTGGGACCTCAAGCCTACTGAAAGGATCAAGATGCCCAAGAGGAGTGTGAATTGGGCTAATTCTAAAATTCTTTGCAATAATTAAACCCTACACTTAGCCCACTTCACCCCTTGTGCCTAGAAAGTGATTCTATTGATCTACAGCATAAAAGTTTAGCACCCTAAGTTCTAATCCTACTCTAGCATGGTAATTCTAAGAATATAAAGACAAGAAATGAATTGCTCAAATGTAAATGCTTAAAGTAAAGAGAGGAAAAGGAACGCGGTGATGTTTTGCCGAGGTATCGGAGAGTCGCCACTCCCCACTAGTCCTCGTTGGAGCACCCACGCAAGGGTGTAGCTCCCTCTTGATCCGCGCAAGGATCAAGTGCTCTCTATGGGCTGATTCTTCGACACTCTGTCGCGGTGAATCTCCCACAACCGCTCACAACTTGAGTTGGGTCATCCACAAGCTCCACCGGATGATCATAAAACTCCCGATCACCACCAAGCCGTCTAGGTGATGACGATCACCAAGAATAACAAGCATGAACTCTCACTTGACCACAACAAGCCTAATGAGAAGGGTGGATGCACACTTGCTACTCTGCTTGCACTAATGAGGCCTTAATCTTGGATTCTCAAATCTCAATCACCTCACTAGGCTGTTGCTCTCCTTAGCACTCTTAAAGGTGTTTCTTAGCTGAACAAATGGGCAAGAGACCTCCCTTGGATGAATAGAAGAAGTATTTATACCTCTCATTCAAAATGAACCGTTAGGAGGTTGAGTCAACACTCTATGGGGTGACCGGACGCTCTAGTCAGTTATCCCCACCACAGAGCCGTTAAGTTATGACCGGACTCTGACCTGCGTCTGGTCAGCACTGACCGGACGCGTCCGGTCATGAAAACTACTCTCTGGAACCTTACTGATGTTGACCGGACGCTGACACCTAGAGTCCGGTCACTTCACTGTTCAGCGTCCGGTTAGTAACCAGATCCAGACCAGCGTCCCGTCATCACTGACCGGGCGCGTCCGATTAGGAAACTCCCTCTCTAGAACCTCTCTGGAGTTGACCGGACACTGGTACCCAGCGTCCGGTCACTTTTCACTCAGCGTTCGATCGCAACTAGATGGCTTTAGTTGATCAAATGAACTGACCGGACTCTACTACCAGCGTCCGGTCAACATTTGACCCTCCATTCACTTCCAACTCAAAATCATATGTGAATGAAGTTTGCTCCAATTGATCTTAGAGCTATTCCTAAGCTACCTAGTGCTAGATTTGACAAGTGTGCACCACACCTAACCCACTAGACTCACCTAGGTCAAGCTACTAGTCCATACCCCCTTAATAGTATGGCCAAAGGAAAAACAAAGTCCTAAACTACTCTAAGTGTCTCTTCAACACCAAACGACACTTAGAACTAGTCCATCATTAACCTTGTCGTCCATCCTTTGAAAACCAAAATAATTTCCATCGTAGGGGCATGACAACCATGATTGCCCAATCAATTGCCATTACCATGACCTAACTTAATTGCCTCTGCAAAACATACATTAGTCATAGTAATCGCGTATTGTTATTAGTCACCGAAACCCAACTAGAGGCCTAGATACTTTCAATCTCTCCTTTTTGGTGATTGATGACAATACAACCTCGAGTATGTGTAAGAGATGAGATTTTCAACATGCTTGGTTCATCTAAGCTTTTGACAATAAGAGCAAAGGAGTTAGACATGCTTATATGACCCAAGCCAACATGATGTACTCAATAGATATGAAATAAGCATGAGTACAAGAAATAAAGCTCATTTGAATCAGAGTAAAACGTGGAAGCAAAGCAAATGAGCATAATGAAGTGACATGACATATATATAGATCAAAGTAGAGAGCACACATGTCACATATCACATAACACATCACATAAGTATCACAATCACACGTATGTAGTTCAATGCATGAAAGTAAACATGAATGCATAATAATGTATCACACATAAAAAGCCAAAAGTAATAAATCATAAGCTCCCCCTAGATATAGCGCTCCCCCTAGATCTAACATACTCGATCCCTCTCCCCCTTTGGCATCAAGCACCAAAACCTAAGGGTCGGTCGGTGGGGCAGGAGCAGACGAGTCGGGTGCCTGAGGTGCGAGCTGATTGATCTAAAACTAGTGTAGCATCATCCTCTGATCCGGAGCTCTGAGCCTGTCTGAACCCTCTGTCGCTGAGAAGTGAAGCTGAAGCGGTCTGGGTCTACTCTGGACTGGTGCGGCCTGATGACTCTGATAGGTATCACTATAGCAGCTGGCTCTGATGATGCAACAGGATGATGGGAGCATCTCTGTAGTCCTCAGTAACTAGAGCAACTATAGTGGGAGCAGAGGACACGTAGCTCTGGCGTGTAGGCTGCCCTGTAAGCTCGCTGAAATGTCACACCAAGACTCCTGGATACTAGGGGTGTCAGTCACAAGCACTGAGGAAGCTCTAAGCCGGTGTGATAGCCTGTAACTAATAGGTAGTGAAGTGCGGACCCTAGGCTATCACTAGTGAAGCAAACCACTAGGACACCTGCTCTTATCAGTGAAGCAAACTATATAGCTAGCTGTCCCTGACTCTAAAGCCCACTGGGCTATATAGCCAGAGTCACTGAAGTGGTGGCAGGCTGGCCGAGCTGAGGTGTAGATGGTGGCGGAGGAACCCCAATAGTAGTGACAACATGCTGCATAAATCCAAGTAACTGTTGCTACATCAGGAGTTGCTGCTGCTGTATGGCCTACTGCTATCTCTAGAACTCGTCCTGTCTAGCTAGAACCTGTGCTAGTGCAGCTATGGTCTTCTGGACCTGGCGTGTCTAATCCTATCTCATCCGCTCAAGAATAGCAAGAAGAGCGGGGTCTATCTACGGTGGCTGTGGTGGAGCTAAGCTGGAGCCACCGGCCTCACTATCATGTCATCGAGGAGGCATCTGAGGGATAGCCTGATAATCATCATCAGAACTATCATTGGGGTCGCTCTCGACCATACCCTCCTGTTGAGCATCTAGTTGCTCCTCCTCTATCACTGCAACACCCCTGATGATCTCATCCTACTGGGCGGCAGTCTCTAGCACCTCTGGGCGATGGCGCGGCTAGCTAGGTGTCCTCGTTGTACTATGGCGGAGCATCTAAGTCATATTATATGGTGAAAACTCTGTAGTAGCACCAGTATACTCTGCCATCGTCTCTGGGGACTTCACTATAACTACCTTGTGAATCAAGAATGTAATCCAGTGAGCATAAGGTAGCTGTCTGTGACCTCTGAACCCCTCTACAAGAGTGTCCTCCATCTCTAAAAGAATGACATCCCAAATATAAAAAACTATCTATTGTATTAGAGTTCACTAGCCACAACTGGATGTGAGTCAATCCCTCGTGATAACCCATCCTTGGGAGTAGGGTCCTCCTCATGATAGCATAAAGCAGCCTAGCTATAGGAGTAAGGTCTCTAGGTATCCTACTCGACCCCTCACCGAAAGGCTCTGTGAAGTAAGGTTGGACCAGATCTGTAGGAGGCACAAGACCACCATGAGGGCATCTGGGAGGCTCTGTCTGACCATAGCAAACCTCATGAAGGCGGATGGGTGACTCTAGAATCCTAAGAATCTCTCTGACCCTCGAGCTCTATAGCCTGTAGTCACAGCCTCTGAATGCAAAGTGTATGAACCTATGCCCCGAGTCAATCCAAAGTGAAGAGTAGAACTCACGGACTCATGATGGAACATATCGGCTAGTCCATCCAAGTAGGTCTATCAACCCTAGCAGATATGAGAGGTGAGGACGGATCTGCTCTCCTACTGCTGCTACAAGTGCCTCAATAGAACAGACTCTCTAAGATCTAAAAGCAACCCCACTGTTAAGATATGCCTAATATAAATCCTCCTGCAGTGGTGTATAGAATCCCTCTGAAGCACGCTCATCCCTCCTCGGCGGAAACCAGTCCTCAAACTACACAAAATGAAGCTGCTACACCTGCTTGGCTGTGGTAGCCCTCAAGTCAAGGTGAGTCACTAAGGGCAGACCCTGTGGTCTAGGAGGGGACGAGAACCCCTCCTCTGTGTCTTAGGCCTTGGTGTCACCTGAGCACGAGTATGACCAGAGCATCGTAACTGTGGCTGAGGTGCCTGCTCTATCTCCTCAACCTACTCTGCCTCCTAAGTCTGCTCTGTCAGCTAGGTACCCTCTGACTACTCTGCTGGCTATGCCTATGGCTCAACAGTCTCCCCCTGAGGTTGACTCTCATCTATAGCAACATGTCATCCTTCAAGCATGATAGTCCCAGCTAGAATACCATGAAGACTGTCAACCCTCTCGATGGTGGCCCTCTGTGTAGGTGAAAGTTGATCTGCAATACGGACACCACTATAAGCTCCTCCTCTCTCTACACACTCTGCGGTGGCTGCAACTGCTGCTGCTCTCTCAGCCTCCACATCGACAAGCTTCCGCTTCTTCGTCGTAGTCTTCTTGGCCTTGCCTTTCTCCTGAGCAGTCAAGCGAGGCGGAGGCCTCAGATCCTCATCACCTGGACCATCTCTAGCATTCTTGACATGTGCCATTGCTAGAGCTGAAAAGAACTACTGATGGACAAAAATCAACTGCCAACTGTCACTTGCGAGGCTTGGCCTCGATCCGTACTTGTGGGTTTGGCCCCGAGTTAACTGACAACTACCAAAGCAAGCTCAAAAACACTGACTCGCTGCATGATAGAATAGATCAGATATATGAATAATTACAATATACATCTAGAGATACAAAACCTTAAGAAGCAAGCAATGGATACAAAATCAGAGGCGATGGCTTGCTACCTAACGAATCGACGACCGAAGAGCAAAGGAACGGATCACGGGCACCACCGGAATCAGCAATTGGACGTCTAGGGTTAGGGTTGCGATGCGGCGGCCGATCAATGTAATGAGGCACAGTGATGGTGGTGCTGGCGATGGCACTATGATGGCACAGCGAGGTAGAGGTGCTTGCGTGGCGGCGCTAGGGCACGGGCGCATGGCGCTGCTACGTGGCGCAGTGGCATGGAGCAAGGCGCGATGCGAATGAGACGGCACGACGACTAGGGATGGCGGTGCAGGCACACGGCGTGGTGACTAGGGCTGGTGGTGTGGGCACACGGCGTGGGTAGGTGGCTCGGAGAGGGCACGGTGGCTACGGAGGCACGATGCGGGCACTATGGCGCGAGGAGATGGCATGGTGGGATTAGGACACGGGCATGATGACGTAGGTGAAGTCGGTGTGGGTTTATATGGTGGCCCCCCGTGTTGGATTAGGAAAGGAAACGAGATGGAGTTTAGGATCTACACATTTTCTACTAACCGGATGCTCTGGTGGCAACGATCGGATGCTGTCACCCGAAGTCTGGTCGACAACGAGAGGTCCAAATCCCCTTGAGTTGTGACCGGATGCGTCCGGTTACCCTTGACCGGACACAACCAGAGTCCGGTCTGTCCTATATACATCTTCTTCGCTTGATCGGACGTAGGACCACCATCTAATCGGACATAGGAAGATCATTGTTTTAGCATCTGGTCACTCCTTTGCTCTTCTGTTCACCTCCTGTGAACTGACCGAATGCTGGAATCTAGAGTCTAGTGCAGCGTCCGGTCGCCCTTTTTCAGCAAATCTTCAATGTTCCTTTGCGCTGCCTGTTCCCAATCAAGTCCCAACTTCAATAAGACCCAAATAAACACCAATTGGGACTGATGTGAGTGACCTCTCTCAAACCCTCAAAATTTTCAAAATATTTTGCCTTAGGCTATACTTCTTTTTAAGAAAATAGGCAATAAAAGGGTAATCGAAAGGAAACGACAAAACAACACACATGCATATGCAATGCAATACTTGAAAGTAATTCTAGTTGCTTGTCAAGTTTGATCCAAGGTTAAGCTTCTTCACACGCTTTTCGGCGGTTATCTTAACCATGTTAGACAAGCCCTAAATGCATTACCAAAAATTAAACATGTTGTATATTACAATGCAATGCAAGGGACAACACAAGCTCATTTTCTAGTGAAGTTACTAAAATCAAGCACATTGAGCTCATTCCTCAACCGACAAAATGTAGCCTCATCTAGCGGTTTAGTGAAGATATCCTACCAATTGATCCTCGGTCCTTACACCTTCTAGTGATATATCATTTTTAGCAACATGATCTCTAAGAAAGTGATGGCGGATATCTATGTGCTTGGTGCGAGAGTGTTGAACCAGATTATTAGCAAGCTTTACCGCACTCTCATTGTCACACAAAAGAGGTACCTTTTCTAGAACTACACCATAGTCTAGCAAAGTTTGCTTCATGTAAAGTATTTGTGCACAACAAGCACCCGCGGCAATGTATTCCGCTTCGGCGGTGGACAAAGCCACACTATTTTGCTTCTTGGAGGACCAAGACACAAGTGATCTACCAAGCAAATGGCACCCTTCAGATGTGCTTTTCCTATCAACTTTGCAACCGGCATAATCCGAATCGGAATAGCCAACTAATTGAAATCTAGCTCCTTTGGGATACCAAAGACCAATGCTTGGTGTGTGCTTAAGGTACCTAAGGATTCTTTTAATGGCTACCAAATGAGCTTCCTTAGGATTAGCTTGAAATCTAGCACACATACACACACTAAACATGATGTCGGGCCTAGATGCGGTTAAATATAACAAGCTACCAATCATAGAGCGGTAGAGAGTTTGATCAACCATTTTACCTCCCTCATCTAGGTCGAGATGTCCATTAGATGGCATTGGTGTCTTGATTGGCTTACATTCATCCATATTGAACCTCTTGAGAAGATCCTTGGTATACTTTTCTTGAGAGATGAAAATCCCTTCTCTCATTTGCTTGACTTGAAAACCAAGAAAGAATGTAAGCTCTCCAATCATTAGACATCTCGAACTCCTTCGACATCAATTCACCAAACTCTTTGCAATAATCTTCATTTGATGATCCAAAGATGATATCATCAACATATACTTGACAAATGAAGATTTCTCCATCAAGCTTCTTGGTGAATAGTGTGGTGTCGACCTTCCCAATGGTGAAGCCCTTCTCAATGAGGAAATCCCGAAGGCGTTCATACCAAGCTCTTGGGGCTTGCTTAAGCCCATATAGCGCCTTGGACAACCTATAAACATGATTAGGATATCTAGGGTCTTCAAACCCTAGGAGGTTGATCAACATAGACTAGTTCATTTATGAAGCCATTTAAAAATGCACTTTTAACATCCATTTGATATAATTTCATTTCATGATGCGATGCATATGCAAGGAGGATACGAATGGCTTCAAGTCTTGCAACCGGTGCAAAGGTCTCTCCAAAATCCAACCCTTCAACTTGAGAGAACCCCTTTGCAACTAGTCTTGCCTTGTTCCTCACTACAACGCCTTGATCATCTTGCTTGTTGCGGAACACCCACTTTGTTCCAATGACTCTTGCACCTTGTGGTCGCTCTTCAAGAGTCCAAACTTCATTGCGAGTGAAGTTGTTCAACTCTTCATGCATGGCATTTATCCAATCTGAATCTTGAAGAGCTTCTTCTACATTCTTAGGTTCAACACAAGAGACAAAAGAGTGATGTTCAATAAATGAAGCAAGTTTTTGAGATCGAGTCATTACACCCTTTGAAGGACTCCCTATGATGAGATCTTGTGGATGAGCTTGTAGTAGAGGTGAATTTCTTCTATCAACCACTTGAGGAGGAGGTTGTGGAGCATCAACATCTTGATGCTTGTGCCACCATTTGATCATGAGAGACATGAGTATCTTCATTTTCTACTCTCCCATCTTTATCACCATCTTGTGGCACATTTGATGAAGAAGGTGGATCAATCACTTGTACATCATCTTCATCATCTTTAGGCTTGATGTCTCCAACCAGAATGTTCTTCATAGCCTCCCTCAATGGTTCATCACCTACATCATCAAGATTCTCATGTGCTCCTTGGGAGCCATTAGATTCATCAAATTCCACATCATATGTTTCTTCAACCAAGCCGGTGGCATGATTAAATACTCTATATGCTTTGGACTTTGATGAGTAACCAACAAGAAAGCCAATATCACAATAGTCTTTGAAACTTCCCTAGGTGTTGCCGCTTCTTGTAGATGTAGCATTTGCAACCAAACACCCAGAAGAATGAGACATCCGACTTCTTCCATTGAGCAACTCATAAGGTGTCTTGCCAAGAAACTTTTGAAGGAATAGGCGGTTGGATGCATAACATGCGGTGTTGATAGCTTCCGCCCATAGAGCTTCGGGTGTGTTGTACTCATCAAGCATTGTTCTTGCAAGTGTGATAAGTGTCCGGTTCTTTCTCTCAACTACACCATTTTGTTGAGGAGTATATGTTGCGGAGACCTCATGCTTGATCCCAACTTCATCACAATAAGCTTCAATGTTTGTGTTGTCAAACTCTTTTCCATTATCACTTCTTATCTTCTTGAGCTTCACTTCAAACTCATTTTGTGCTCTCTTGGCAAACTTCTTGAAACATGATGCAACTTCGGTCTTGTCATGAAGGAAGAACACCCATGTATATCTAGAGTAGTCATCAACAATCACAAGACAATAAAGATTTCCTCCCAAACTCTTGTAAGTTGTTGGTCCAAATAAGTCCATGTGAAGGAGCTCTAGCACTCTTGTTGTTGACATGAAAGCTTTTGTAGGATGAGTGTTTGCAACTTGCTTGCTGGCTTGACATGCACTACAAAGCTTGTCCTTCTCAAATTTCACATCCTTCAACCCTCTCACCAATTCATTCTTCATAAGCTTCTTGAGTGAACTCATCCCAACATGAGCAAGTCTTCTATGCCATAGCCACCCAAGTGATGTTTTGGTGAATAGGCATGTCTTCAAGTTAGCATCTTCGAGGTGAAATCCACTAGATATAGGTTGTTGTATCTAAATCCCTTGAATATAACTTGATCATCATCTTTCTTAGATACAACCACTTCCTTCTCGGTAAACAAGCATTGAAAGCCAAGATCACACAATTGTCCAACAGGATAGCAAGTTGAAGCTCAATGAAGCAACATATAGCACATTTGAGATTGAATGATCATTTGATATTGCCACTTTGCCCAATCCTTTGAACTTTGCCCTTTGAATTATCACCAAATGTAATTCTTTCTTGACCATCAACTTCTTCATCTAGTGAGGTGAACATATGAGGATCACCTGGTCATATGTTGAGTGCAACCACTATCAATTACCCAATGACTTCCACCGATCTTGTAGTTCACCTACACACAAGAGATCAAGCTTGTTTAGGGACCCAAACTTGTTGAGGGCCCTTGACTTTCTCAACAAGTGACTTTGCAACCCAAATTTTCTTAGGCCTATTCTTGTTGGGAGGTCCTAAGAACATGACTTTCATTTTACCACTAGAATCCTTTCTAAGCATGTAATGAGCATTGAAAGCAAAAGGTCTAGCATGCTTGGGCAAGGGTTGTGGTGGTGGAGTTTGACACTCATGGGCAAAGTGACCTTCTTGTCCACACTCAAAACACCTCTTTGGCTTTGGCTTTGACTTGTGTTGTTGTTGGTGTTGAGCTTGAGCCTTCTTCTCTTGATGTGCCAAGTACCCAAGTGCCACTTCTATCCATCTTCATGACGGTGTTCATGAGTAGCTCACTTTGAAGATGTTGACCTCTTGTGAATTTGCTCAACCGGTCTTGAGATGTTCTTTTTCTAACTTGAGCTTCTTGTTCTCTTCTTTGAGCTCATCATGATTTTTCTCCTTCTTGAGTCTCTTGTTCTCTTCCTTAAGCTTCTCATTCTCAAGAGCTAGATCACTATCATGGTCAAGGTTCTCTATCACAATGGTGTTGGTGGTTGATAGCTTTTCAAGATCTTTCTTGAGCTTCTCATTCTCATCCTTGATCTTGACATACTCATCATAGTTATTGGACTCAACCACTTGCTTGCCTTTGCTACTAGAACCTTGCTCAATGCTCTCAATAATCAAATCATCACATGATGTAGCTATATCAATCTTAACAACATGGTTAGTAGCATCATGTGGCTCATTGGATAAAACTCATGAGAGACAACAAGATTATCATGATTAATCTTGAGATTTGGTATACTTCTTCTTTTAGCATATTGTAGCTAGTGATGAGCTCATTATGTATCCCCTCAAGTTTATCATGTTTTTCTTTAAGCTCTTTCTTAGAAGATTTGAGCTCCTTGAGTTTGGATGACATAGCATCATTTGCTTCTCTAAGCTCAACACTAGCTTTTTCCGCTATGTCACATTTAGCTAAAAGAGAGTCATTCTTAAGTTCTAGCTTTTCATTCTTAGCTCTAGTCTTTCTAATGATCTTAGTGTATTGATTTAGCAATTTGACAAGATCATCATATGAAGGTGATTCAAATTCATCATCACTATCACTATCATCATCGCTAGCATGATCATTACCACTACTCTCATCATCACTTTGTACCTTTCATTCACCCTTGGCCATAAGGCATAGGTGTGTAGAGGATGATGGCGGTGGTGTCGGTGAAGATAGTGAAGAGTCAATCACAATAGCGGCCACCTTCTCGTTCTCACTATCATCATCGGATGAGCAACTTGATGAATCAATATCCATGAGCCAATCACCGACGATGTATGCCTTGTCATTTTTCTTCTTCTTGTGGAAATCCTTCTTCTTGCCATCCTTCTTCTTGTATGGCTTGTTTTTCTTCTTCTCATCTTCATCTTCATTACTTGAGTCATCTTTCTTGCCCTTGTTCTTCTTCTTGTATTTGTCTTTCTTTGGCTTGGGGCATTGATGTGCTAGATGACCAAGTTCTCCACAATTATAGCAATCCATCTCCAGAGATTGGCTTCCTTCTATTGCTAGTGAAGAACTTCTTTTTCTTGCCATCAAACTTGACACCATTCTTGTTGAGCTTCTTAAGCATCTTGGCAGGTTCTTCTCACCATGAGAGCAAGACTTGCATCATCAATTTCATCATCACTTGAGCTCTCATATTCAACTCTTGCTTTGCCCTTCTCTTGGCTAGCCTTGAATGCCAAGTCTTTCTTCTTGGTGGAAGAATGAGCCATCTTGTGGTGTGATGTGCATATACATCTCATGTGCGTTGATCTTTCCCAAGATTTGAGTTGGTGTAGCGGTGGAAAGATCACCTTGATGAAGCATGGTCACAATATGCCCATATTTGTCAATGAGGAGGACACTCAAGATCTTTCTTACAACATCGGATGGTTGCATTTATGTAAGTCCTAAGCCCATTGACTTTCTGCTACAAGAACATTTAAGCGTGAGTACATTTCATTAGCACTTTCTTTAGGAAGCATCTCTAAAGAATTAAGCTTTTTCATGACAAGATGATAGCGTTCCTCACGCTCACTCTTTGTTCCCTCATGGAGCGCACAAATGTCCCATCATAGTGCATAGGGGTCCTTGTGGTTCTGCACATGATTAAACACATCTTTGCAAAGGCCTCTAAAGATGGTGTTTCTAGCCTTTGTATTCCATTTCTCATAATTGACTTCATCGCCTTGAAGGTGTGTGGGATCCTTAGGTTTTGGGAAACCTTGAGAGGTGGCTCTAAGAATTCCAATATCTAGAGCTTCTAAGTAAGCCTCCATGCAGATTTTCTAATAAGGAAAATCATCTCCCTCAAAGATAGGAGGAGGTCCAGCCCCATGGAGACATCTTTCTCTAGGTGGTTAAGCCTAAATTCATGAGCACGAGGCTCTGATACCAATTGAAAGGATCAAGATGCCCAAGAGGGGGGGTGAATTGGGCTAATTCTAAAATTCTTTACAATAATTAAACCCTACACTTAGCCCACTTCACCCCTTGTGCCTAGAATGTGATTCTATTGATCTACCGCACAAAAGTTTAGCACCCTAAGTTCCAATCCTACTCTAGCATGGCAATTCTAAGAATGTAAAGACAAGAAATGAATTGCTCAAATGTAAATGCTTAAAGTAAAGAGAGGAGAAGGAACGCGGCGATGTTTTGCCGAGGTATCAGAGAGTCAGCCACTCCCCACTAGTCCTCGTTGGAGCACCCACGCAAGGGTGTAGCTCCCCTTGATCCTGTGCAAGGATCAAGTGCTCTCTATGGGCTGATTCTTCGACACTCCATCATGGTGAATCGCCCACAACCGCTCACAACTTGAGTTGGGTCATCCACAAGCTCCGCCGGATGATCACCAAACTCCCGATCACCACCAAGCCAGTCTAGGTGATGGCGATCACCAAGAGTAACAAGCACTGAACTCTCACTTGACCATAACAAGCCTAATGAGAAGGGTGGATGCACACTTGCTACTCTCCTTGCACTAATGAGGCCTTAATCTTGGATTCTCAAATCTCAATCACCTCACTAGGCTCATGCTCTCCTTAGCACTCTCAAGGGTGTTTCTCAGCTGAACAAATGGGCAAGAGACATCCCTTGGATGAATAGAGGAAGTATTTATACCCCCTCATTCAAAACAAATCGTTAGGAGGTTGAGTTAGCACTTTGCGGGTGACTGGACGCTCCAGTCAAGGTGACCGAACGCTCCAGTCAGTTATCCCCGCCATAGAGCCATTAAGTTGTGACCGAACTCCTGACCTACGCCCGATCATGAAAACTGCTCTTTGGAACCTTATTGATGTCGATCGGACGCTGGCACCTAGAATCCAGTCACTTCATTGTTCAGCGTCCAGTCAGTAATCGGATCCTAACCATCGTCCGGTCATCACTGATCGGACACGTCCGATCAGGAAACTCCCTCTTTGGAACCTCTCTAGAGTTGACCAGACTCTGGCACCCAGCGTCTGGTCACTTTTCACTTAGCGTCCAGTCGCAACTAGATGGCTCCAGTTGATCAAATGAACTAACCGGACTCTATTGCTAGCATCCAGTCACAACCAGATCAGTGTCTGGTCAATATTTGACCCTCTATTCACTTCCAACTCAAAATCATATGTGAATAAAGTTTGCTTCAATTAATCTTAGGGTTACTCTTGAGCTACCTAGTGCTAGATTTGACAAGTGTGCACCACACATAATCCACTAGACTCACCTAGGTCAAGCTACTAGTCCATACCCCCTTAATAGTACGGCCAAAGGAAAGACAAAGTCCTAAACTACTCTAAGTGTCTCTTCAACACCAAATGACACTTAGAACTAGTCCATCCTTAACCTTACTGTCCATCCTTTGAAAACTGAAACAATTTCCATTGTAGGGGCATGACAACCATGATTGCCCAATCAATTGCTATTGCCATCACCTAACTTAATTGCCTCTATAAAACACACGTTAGTCATAGTAATCATGTATTGTCATTAATCACCAAAACCCAACTAGGGGCCTAGATGCTTTCACCTACCAAGCTCTTTTGGTTTTGACCCTGTCGACCAGTTGACAAGGCAGTGACCTCCATTTGCGTTCTCTTCCCCCTTCCAAAGGAATGACCCGTGGATTCTGCCAATCTATTTTTTGGTCCAGGTAGCAAGTGGGAAGACAGTGAATTAGTAGGTAGGCATAGACGATAGGACCGAAGTGACCAACATTAAGCATCCTACTTTGTTTAGCAACTTGCCCTTCTAGGTCGGTAATCTTTGGCCGATTCTCTCGATGAGAGGTTGCACATGTATTTTACGCAGTGGCCTGTAGTGCAGCCGTAGACTAAGGTAGCGGCATGGAAAGGTGTCTCTGGTCCCCGAAAAGGATGAGAGAACATGATCAAGGTTGATATCTTCACATCTAATTGGGTGGGCGAAGCTTTTATCGATGTTTATGCACAACCCAGACACCTTCCCGAATGTCTCAAGGATGATCTTGATGCGTCGATGTCCTTTTTTTGGGTTTACGAAGATTGCAGCATCATCAGCATACATGGATGTTCTCCACTTTGCCGCAATAAGAGGCAGTAGTTGCGTGAGGACATTGTGGCTGGTGGCAAGGTCCAACAATCATTGCAATGGTTTCATGGCTAAGATGAAGAGAATAGGTGATAGCGGATCACCCTAGCGCACCCCTCTGGTGTGGCGGAATTTCCTCCAGGCACGCTGTTTAGCAAGGCTTTGGAGGCTGCTGTGCAGAATAAGATGGAGACCCACTCACGCCAACGAGGCCCAAACTTGAGAGCTTGTAGCACCTCAAGCAAGTAGCTCTAGCGGACCGTGTGGAAAGCTTTCTAGATGTCAAGCTTCATGAAAAGTGCCGGGGTTTTGGACCTATGTAGGCGCTTCATGGTGTTCTAGATGTAGAGGAAATTATCATGTATGCTTCTTTTTTTGATGAAGGCACTCTAACATTTTGACACTAGGGAGTCCAGCAACGGTGCCAGCCTATTCGTAAGGATTTTGGAAAAGAGCTTGGCGATACTATGGATCAGGCTAATATGTCTGTAGTCTGTGACCCACCTTGCGTTAGGCTTCTTGGGGAGGATGATGATGTTGGCTAAGTTAAGGAGGTCGAAGCCCTATGAACTCATCACGAAGAGGGCATTGACAGCCGCCACTACATCGGACTTGATGATTTCCCAGCATGATTTGAAAAAGGCCCCCGTGAAGCCATCCGGGCCTAGAGACTTGTCTCCTGGCATGGAGTGGATGGTTTCCTTGATCTCATCTTCAGTGAAGGGGGCTTCTAGCTCCAAGAGGTCATGAGGGCTATACCCAAGAGCGAACCACGAGAAGGTGGCCAGTCTTGGGACCACGGTGCCTAGGTGGTTCCAAAAGTAGTTGCCGATTACCTCCTCTTTGTCTTTGTGCGTGAGGGCAATCCCATTGTCACTTTGCAGGCACTAGATGTAGTTTTTCCTGGCTCTTGAACTCGCACGAATATGGAATAGTTTGGTGTTGGTGTCGGCACATTTGATGTTGGTGAGGCAGGATTTTTGCCTGATTCTGGATTTCTCTATTGCTGCATGGCCCATACTATGAATTTTTAGCTGTCGCCTGAGCTGTAGTTCCTCCTGAGATAGGGATATGTACTCCTGTATGGCCTCAAGTTGTAGGAGGATTTCTTTTACAAATGCTAGCTGCAGCCTTGTAAAGCATATTTTTCTTTTTGCTACCGTTTGATGCCCTTTGTGACCTGGGATAATTTAATGTGTAGCCATTTGAGAGGTTGGATCGACACCATGGGTTTGTTCTAGATGCCATGAACTAACTCCTAGAACCCCTCCATTTTTGTGTAGAAATTTTTGAAGCGAAAGCACGCATTATGATGCTATTGCATCTCTCCCTACAAGAGAAGAGGTGTGTGGTCTAACATAAGAGATGGCAGTGAGTGTAAGAAGCATGATGGGAATAGCAACTCCCATTTAGTTGCACAGAAGAGCCTATCTATCCTGGTGAGAGTTGGCCTGTCCTGCTCATTGCTCTAGGTATAGCGTCGCTCGTTCAGACGAATCTCCTTAAGGAACAAGGTGTCGATCGCTGCTTTGAAGGACCCCATCAAGCGCCTATTAAGATTTGTGTTTTTTTATCCTTGGCTTAATAAATGAGGTCAAAGTCTCCAAGGATTAGCCATCTTCCATGGTCCAGACGTGGAATGCTCTTTAGTTCCTGTAGAAATTAGTGCTTCGCATTATCTCCCTGTGGTCCATATACCACCGTGATTTGCCATTTTGTGTCATCAGCTCTCATGGAAACCATTATCGTGATAGCATGTGTTGTGAGGTGTATATTGGAAAGGGCAAAGAAGTTTTCAGCCACAGCCAGTAGTATCTCTCCTCTGGTTTGGACGGCCGGCAAGACAGTGTAGTTATTCACAAACTACTGGCCTAAGGTGTGCCTTACCACATTGTCATCAATCACCTGAAGTTTTGTCTCTTTTAGATAGATTATAGTAGAGTAGGTGTCACAGATGAGCTCACTAACTGAGTCACGCCTCACACCATCATTCAGCCCTCGCACATTCTAGTTTAGAATTCTATAGTTTCCTTGACAAGCAGCAGTAAGCGGGGTGAAGTTAGGTGGCCGCGGAGTTCTCCAGGCCGCATAGTGCTGTAAGGGTCTTAATCACCATGGTGGTTAGCGGTCCCCTAAAGAGGGAGAAGTAGCGTAATAGGGAGGTTGTCTGAGGACTGTCCGTCATCTGTTAGACATAATCTGCTACTCCCCATTGTCTTCTTGGTTGGAGACTGGTTGGCTCGGTCGACTACTCCTAGTTGGGAGTTGGGGACTGATCGGCTCTGCCGACCAGTTCCTATAGCTATAGCAGTATTACAATAGACCACCTTTAGTACATTAGTTGGCAGCTATTACATCTACCATGTCTTGGTAGTGGGTTAAGGTAAGCTTTGTACTGCTAGGAGTAGTTGGTATACTCTATACCTTAGGAGTAAGTAGTTGGTGTACCCTGTACCTTAGGAGTAGGTAGTTGGTGTACTCTTATACTCAAGAGAGGTAGTTGGCCAACAACTATGTACCTGGTAGAGATACAGGTAGAGTTGTATATATTCCATCCAAAGGACAATGGAATACTTAGTTCAGTTGCCACAAACCAAAGGGTAGGGCTTCGGCAAATGCTGGTGCTTGTGCTAAGTGTGCATGTGCATTGTTCTCAATCTCTTCTTCTACCTCTAGCCATAGTGAGTGAGTGTGTGTGATGGTAAGCTAATTGCTTACCTATGTAGGGCAGCCAGGAATCAACAAGTGGTATCGAAGCCGTACAAGCATCGTCGTCGGACTAACCGCTGGCGATGACAGACGGTTTGGAGATGAGCGACAGTAGCGGCGCTACTGTGGCTACCCAGCCACGACAGGAGGTCATTATGCGCATAGTGCAAGAGGTCAGCGGTACTAGTTGGCCAACGCTGACTCACACCAATTATGGCGAATGGGCGGTGACCATGAAGGTCAAGCTCAGAGCCCGACGGCTCTAGAATGCCATTGACATGGGCATCAACAACGAAGAAGACGACATGTCAGCGTTGGAAGCCATCCTTGTTGCTGTGCCAGCGGAGTATAAGGAGCCATTGGGGGCGAAGAGCTCTACTAAGGAGGCATGGGAGGCCATTGCGGCGATGCACATTGGTTTCGACCGTGCAAAGAAGACAACGGCCCAGCTGCTGAAGCAGAAGTACGCCAACCTCAAGTTCAAGGATGGTGAATCAGTGGACTTCTCCCTCTGTCTACAGACACTCATCAGCAAGATGAGGAGCCATGGTGTCACCATCGATGAAGAAGAGGCGATCTCTAATTACCTCTACTCCATGCCGGTGAAGTACATCCAGATTGCTCTCTCCATAGAGACGATGTTGGACTTGTCCACCCTCACCATTGAGGATGTGATAGGTGGTCTACGGGCAGTGGATAAGTGCATGGAGCAGGCAACAGCAACGACGGACAATGGCAAGCTGTTGCTAACAGAATAGGAGTGGGCTGCCCGGATGAAGGAGAAGAAGTCTGGGGAAGCCTCCTCCAGCTACAGTGGCGATAGCAAGCGCCGTGGCAAGGCTTCTTCGGAGATGAAGAAGAAGAAGAAGAAGAAGAAGAAGAAGAAGAAGAAGAAGAAGAAGAAGAAGAAGGTCGACCCCAACGCATGCCGGCGTTGCGGGAAGACGGGCCATTAGACAAAGGAGTGCCCAAATCACAAGTAGGAGAAGAAGGCTAGGCTCATCTAGCGTAGACAGATGATGATGATGAGGCTACTCTCCTGATGGCAATATTTTGTGCACTGCACGACATTGAGGCCAAGGAGAAGGGAGAGGGGATGGCTATGGAAGGGCCTAGGAAGGCTCTGAAGGCTGTCAACCTTGATGAACCACGCGCCCAAGTCCACCTTGGACATGTGGGCGGCAAGCAGGAGCAGCCATGGTACCTAGACTCCGGTGCCAGCAACCATATGATGGGCTCCAAGGCAGCCTTCTCTGAGATCGATGATGACATCACTGGCACGGTGAAGTTCAGTGATGGCTCAAGGGTGGCGATCCAAGGGCGCGGCACCATCATCTTTAGGTCCCAAAACGGCGAGCACCATGCACTAATAGATGTATATTACATTCCGTAGCTGCGTTCAAGCATCATCAGCGTTGGCCAGCTAGATGAGCACAGCAATGAGATACTGAACAAGGACGACATCCTAAGGATTAGGGACCGAGAGCAGCACTTCTTTCTAAGGTGAAGAGGTCCTAGAATTGGCTATACCTACTCAACCTCAAGGTGGAGTAGCCCATCTGCTTGGTTGCATGGCGCAAGGAGGAGCCATGGCTGTGGCATGCCTGGTATGGACATCTCAGCTTCGACGCTCTTGGTCAGCTAGAGAAGATGGTGACTGGGCTGCCACACATCGAGCATGTAGTCAAGCTATGGTCGGGAACCAAAGAAGGTTGCCGTTCCCAAAGACGGCAAAGTACCATGCGGTAGAGACCCTCGAGCTCGTCCATGGTGACCTCTGCGGGCCGATCACGCCAGCGACGCTCGGCGTGCGCAAGTACTTCATCTTGCTGGTGGATGACTGCAACTGGTACATGTGGTTGTAGCTTCTGACCAGTAAGACCGAGGCAGTAGAAGCGATCAAGAAGTTCAAGGCTTGCGCAGAGGCAGAGAGCGGCAAGAAGCTACGCGTGCTACGGACTGATCGTGGTGGCGAATTCACTTCGGTGGAATTTGTTGCGTACTACATAGATCAGGGCATGGTGCGACACCACACCGGGCTATACTCGCCACAATAGAATGGCATAGTGAAGTGGTGGAATCAGACGGTGGTTAGCATGGCTCGATCCTTGATGAAGGCTAAGAAGATGCCAATGGAGTTTTGGGGAGAGGCGGTGACCATGGCAGTGTTTATCCTCAATCGCATGCCCACCAAGGCCCTAAAGGGCAAGATGCCATTCGAGGCTTAGCATGGACGCAAGCCGAATGTGTCCTTCCTTAGGACATTTGGCTGCATCGGCCATGTGAAGAACACCAAGCCTCACCTCGACAAGCTAGAAGATAGGAGCACGTCGATGGTGCTCCTGAGCTACGAGGAGGGTAGCAAGGCCTATCGGCTTTATGATCCCAAGAGAGGCAAGGTGGTGATCTCTAGGGATGTGGTGTTCGATGAGAAGACAGCATGGGACTAGGATAGTCCAGACATGGGGGAAGCTGGTGGCTTCACCAGCACCTTCGTCGTCGAGCGCATGGTCATTTACGGTGGTGGAGACGCTAGAGAGGAGGTGTCGACCACTCCAACAACAGAGCCGAGCACTGTAGAGGGGGTGTTGAGCACTTCAACAGCAGTGCAGAGCGCTCCAACAGTAGAGTCGACCACTCTAGGAGTGGTGCCGACCGCTCCAGTAGTGGATTCAACCACTCCAGCAATGGTGCCGAGCGGTCTAGCAGCGATGCCGACCACTCTGGCAGTGGTGCCGAGTGGTCCAGCAATGATGTCGACCACTCCGATAGAACAGGGAAGCCGGGGACCACCGATCAAGTTCACCTCCCCTCCGAGCGACATCAGCGAGTTCATGGATGCCTTCCACGACGGTGAGGAGGTCCAGTTCCGCAGGCTAGACAACATCATCGGCAATGCAGGGGCCACAGGCCTGGCGAGTCAGCTGCTCAACAATCCAGAGCTGCTCCTTATTAGTGCCAAGGAGCCACCGACGTTCGTAGTGGCTAAAAGTGGCACCAATTAGCGACGAGCGATGTTGGAAGAGATGAAGGCCATCGAGGACAATGACACATGGGAGCTGGTAGATCCACCGATGGGCTGTAGGCTGATTGGCTTGAAGTGGGTCTACAAGGTGAAGTGGGATGAGCGCGGTACCATTGTCAAGTACAAGGCTCAGCTCATCGCCCGTGGCTATGTGCAGCATGAGGGCATCGACTTCGAGGAAGTTTTTGCTCTGGTGGTGCGAATGGAGTCCGTTCGCTTGCTATTAGCCAAGGCAGCAGCGAAGGATTGGTGTGTCCACCACCTTGATGTCAAGTCTACATTCCTCAACAGTGAGCTCACGGAGACGGTCTTCGTCAAGCAAGCTCTGGGCTTCGCTGTCAACGGTGAGCTCACAGAGGCGCTCTACGGGCTACGCTAGGCCCCTCAAGCATGGAACGCCAAGCTCAATGCCACCTTGGGTGAGCTTGGGTTCACTCGCTGCGCTACAGAGCATGCGCTCAACACGCAGCGACGGGGGAAGGAGGAGCTCGTCATCGGCATGTACGTGGATGACTTAATCATCACCGGAGCATGAGCAGAGGACATCAACGGTTTCAAGCATGAGATGATGGCTCATTTCAAGATGAGTGATCTCGGCACGCTCTCCTACTACCTCGGCATTGAGGTGAGGTAGGGGAAGCAGAGCATCTCCCTAGGTCAACATGCCTACGTGGAGAAGCTGCTGGAGCACGGCAGCATGGCAGAGTGCAAGCCGTGCGTGACTCTGATGGAGGAGCGACTGAAGCTGAGCAAGCATAGCACTACTGTAAAGGTGGACACGATGCGCTTCTAGAGTATTGTCGGTGGGCTATGCTACCTCACTCATACCCAACTGGACATTGCGTTCACGGTTGGGTACGTCAGCCGTTTCATGGAGGACCCGGGCAAAGATCTGATCGGCAGTGAAAAGGTTGCTGTGCCATGTTAAGGGGATAGTCGATCAAGCAATCATTTTCCCCAAGACTGGTGGCAAGGGAAGGTTGCGGCTCATGGTGTTCAGTGAGGCACCCCCTAAGGCAAAGGAAGGTGAGCCGGAGCTCACTATTTTTAGCGATGCGGACATGGCGGACGTTATTGATGGGTGACGAAGCACCTCTAGCGTGCTCGTCTTCTTTGGAGTGGCCCCCATTACTTGGCAGTCGCTAAAGCAAAAGATCATGGCGTTATCGACATGTGAGGCGGAGTACGTCACAACGGCCACGGCGACGTGTCAGGCTATATGGCTACGCCAGCTGCTGGGCGAGCTGACCGGTGAGGAAGCTCACCCGCCAGCTCTGATGGTGGACAACCAACCCGCCGTCGCCCTTGCTAAAAACCCTGTCCTCCATGACCGGAGCAAGCACATCGACATCAAGTTCCACTTCCTCTGGAACTGCATCGATAGAGGGTAGATCGTCATCGAGTTTATCAAGACCGGCAGATAGCTCGCGAACACCTCACCAAGTCACTCGGACACGTGCGGTTCATGGAGCCGAGGAAGATGATTGGCATGGATGAGGTCAAGGCATCGGGCTAGCAGCAGGATTAGGGGAAGAATTGTTAGACATAATCTGCTGCTCCCCATTCTCTCCTTGGCTGGAGACTAGTCGGCTCGGCCGACCACTCCCTGTTGGGAGTTGGGGACTGATCGGCTCTGCCGACCAGTTTCTGTAGCTGTAGCAGTATTGCAATAGGCCACCTCTAGTACATTAGTTGGTAGCTATTACATCAACCATGTCTTGATAGTGGGCTGATGTAAGCTTTATACTACTAGGAGTTGTTGTATACTCTGTACCTTAGGAGTAGGTAGTTGGTGTATCATGTACCTTAGGAGTAGGTAGTTGGTATACTCTTGTACTCAGGAGTAGGTAGTTAACCAACAACTATGTACTTAGTAGAGGTACACTAGAGTTGTATATATTTCATCCAAAGAGCAATGGAATACTTAGTTCAGTTGCCACAAACCAAAGAGCAGGGCTTCAGCCAACACTGGTGCTTGTGCTAAATGTGTACACTATTTTTAATCTCTTCTTCTACCTATAGCCATAGTAAGTGAGTGTGTGCTGGTAAGCTGTACGGCAGCCAGGGATCAACATCATCTTGCACAATCCCTAGGCGCTTCATAAGGACGTGGCGGCCTTTGGTCTGTGTGTGGCCTTTGGGCCACGACAATGCTGCGATGCGCGCGCTTTTGCACCTAGGTGTGGTGGCTGCTTCTTGCCTCGGCGCTTTGGGGCGCGCTATGCCCGGGGAGCCAGCAGCAGTGGCTGTTCCTAGACCTGCAGCAAAGAATCCATAAAGCTGACGGCCTCTGCTTCCATGACTGGTTATGGGAGAGCAGGAGCCACGACGTCCAGCCCTGTTGGTGCATCTCTGGCTCTCCTGCGATAAACGTAACTAGGGCGGAAATGTAAGCAGGTGTTAGCTGGCGCCTCAGTGGTTGGCGATGCAGACGGCCCGATGATGGCATCAGGCGCTTCCCTGCCCTGTGTTGTCGTAGCCGCGTCCAGCTGATGGAGCAACATAGAGGTGGTCGGCGCCGTGACGATCTCCATGTCGGCTTGAGGATGTAGCAAGTCCCTGCTTCTCAGGTTGCAGCAGAGTTGTGTTGTAGGTTCTCATGTGGCGAGAGTGTAGCCCCTTCATCGGACGGCAAGTCATCCGTAATGTGTGCCGTAGCATTGGGGTCTTCCCAGCCGCGGCGATAGCCTCCCGTTGTGGAGGATTTGTCGTGCCAGTGCCCAAGCCATGATGCGTAACATTCCTGTTCCTGCTCCTTGGAGTCCCAGCTACCGCTCGCGCGGTCGTGGCCGTAGTCTTCTCTGCGCCGGCGTCCTATGACCTTGGTTGGCGGTGGATCCCGCCTATCACGCAGAACGCGTTCACCGTCGATGACGCCATAGTGCCATATGTGCTGTGTTTGTCACTGTTCTGCCGTGCTTGTCCGGAGGCATCTCTACCAAGTCCAGATGGACAATGACCCTAAAGGTGGTGTCGCGACGGTCGCTAGGGGGACGAGGCCATCATGAACCCGAAGAGAGCTACCTGTTAAGGTTAGCCAGGTGAGCTTGGGGATGTTGGAAGGGCTGTTCATCCAAGCCCATAGGCATAATGCTCGGGTGTCGTCGCGCCGTAGGGATTTCTGTTCGACGTAGTCTAGGTCGCAAGTCCTTGCCATTGCTTGCTTGGCGATGCTTTTGTTCCAGACATGGACAGGGATCCCCTCCAGACAGAGGTGGACCTGGTGGCGAGGGTTGTCGTAGGGGAGCACACACCATGGCGTGATGTGGACATCCAGGTTGCCAATGGGGAGCCTGCCTTTCCAAGGCCACAGCCACATCCCTATGGTGCGGGTACTTGAAGTCGATGAGGAAGTCCTACGGGCGGTGGCGCACCACCTTGACATCTCTCTGGAGCACTTGGAAGCGGGAGTAGCAGGCGCGCTTGATGACATCCGGCTCGACGTCGCCACTATCCCAGCAGAGGCACGCCACCACGGCACACGAAGACAGGCGTGTGAGCTCTTCTTCCATGGCGCTTGTCGAAGCTGCGACCGTTGACGTCTCTATAGGGCGTGACGCCGGGTCCCCAAGCCCCGCCATCGCTGGGGGGCGAGGGGAGGGAAGTTGCTATTGTCCAACGGCAGGGGGGGAGGCTTGGCTGGAGCTGGGGGCAAAAGTTGTAGTGTGGAGTGTAGATCCTTTCCTTCCACAGTCCTAAGCTCTATGGCCGAGGCGACCACAGTGCAAGCACCGAACTGGCTCCCTACAGGTCACTGTGAAATGCCCTCCAGCCAGGCAACGGAGGCATTTACCACTACCGAAAACGTCAAATTTACCGAGTGTTTTTACGTTTGCCGAGTGTATTCCTTCGGGCACTCGGCAAACAAATTCTTTACCGGGTGCTATACTAAAAACACTCGGCAAATAGGGTAGTTTGCCGAGTGTCAAACAAAAAACACTCGGCAAACAGGAAGTTTACCGAGTGTCATAAAAAAACACTCGGTAAAAAAGCAGGTTTGCCGAATGTCCAGAAACAACACTCGGCAAACCCAAAAAATATAGAAAAAAACCATCCGCCCCTAAAATCCCCAGCCCTACTCCTCCGCACCCGCACCCGCCCCTCCCCTCCTGCACCCGCCCCCTCCCTCCCCTTCTTCTTCACCGCCGACGCCGGCCCCTCCCCTCCCTCCCCTTCTTCTTCCCCGCTGGTGGCCAGCCCCTCCCCTCCCTCCCTCCCCTTCTTCTTTCGGCGGCCACAGATCCGCCCCCTCCCCTCCCCTCCCCTCCCTCCCCTTCTTCTTCCCCGGATCTGGCCCCTCCCCTTCTTCTTCCCCGCCGACAGCCACGGATCCGGCCCCTCCCCTCCCTCCCCTTCTTCTTCCGCCGTGGATCTAGCCCCTCCCCTCCCTCCCCTTCTTCTTCCCCAGATCTGGCCCCTCCCCTTCTCCTTCCCCCCCAGCGGCCGTGGATCCGGCCCCTCCCCTCCCTCCCCTTCTTCTTCCCCGCTGGCGGCCGCGGATCCAGCTTCTCCCCTCCCTCCCCTTCTTCTTTCGGGGACCGCAGATCCGGCCCCTTCCCTCCCTCCCCTTCTTCTTCCCCGCCGGCGGCCGCGGATCCGGTTGGTAAGAAACATATATGATAATATACATAATAATATGTTCATGGTTGGTAAGTAGCTGGGATTAAAGTTCTGGTTTCTTAGGGATTGTGATTTTTTCAGGGGCAGCTAGTTTAGTTTTCAGAGTCAGTGGCTAGCTATTGTGTAAAATTTTGTAATATATCGTAGTAACGCATTTTAGCCTGTTACCTTGATGGCTTGATAGTGTTCTGTAGTTGTAGAAGAACAAATCTTTCTAGTATTTTTTTTCTTCTTTTTATCATATATGTTTCTTATAACTGCATGTAGTGTTTTGTTTTTATCATTAAGTTTCTGATGTAATTTATCTGCTATGTGAAATCTAGAAACTTAATGTAAGCTTCTATACTTCTCTAAGCCGAATAAGTGCTCTCAACACCCTACATCATCTGGCACCTGGTTGAAAACACTGTTTGTTGGTGTGCATAGAGTTCATACTTATGCACTTCCCTTCCTCATCATATCAAATCTTAGGCAATTCAAGCTTAGCTGAATCAACTTGCCTCCACGTGCAAGATCCCAGGAACATTGCTATGTCTCGTCTGTTAAGTACAAATGAGCAATTATTTTCTATGGTCTATGAAATTCTACTAGTAGCAGTTTACTAAAAACTAAAGAGCTCTATGCTGGACAGTCTTCTGTGCCTTTTGTGTTTCTATGCTTTCCACTTGTTTAGTTTCTGCATCATACTTGACTCCCTAATGCAAAAATGAAACTAAGTACTCCATGTTCAGCCGCTAATCTATTGCTCATCACATATAGTTTGCAGTTTTGACATTTTCTTGCCAGATTATTTTCTGTAATAGTCGCTAATCATACCAAGCAGACTATTTTCTGACATTTTATTTCTCACTGCTTTGTTAAGATTGTAGGTTTTACTAGCTCCCAGTTATGCAAATGGCAGTGAGGATCGCTCTTTGAAGATATGGAAAGGTGATATATTTGGTATTCTAAATGCAAGGGCATTTCTCATGTTAAACTTGTACATATATTCTCTCATCAACGCATGAAATCTGACTAAGTTATGGTATGATTCGTTCTGCAAATTGTCTTGTCTATAGAAATGTAAACTTGTGGCTAACTACTAAATGTTTAAACACTTATTCTGCTGCTATCCAGTTTGGTGAAACTAAAGGAATATAACAACTTTGCCGGTTACAGTACTGCAATAGCTGTTTTTTCTCTGAAAGTACCTAAGTATGTATGCAGGAGTACTAAAGCTTTCTTACTGTTTCTTACTGTTCAGTTATTCTTAAGCCAGATTTTAGCATGCTACATAGGCTGGTCGATAATAAGTGCCTAGAAGTGCTTCCTGTTGTGTTGTTCATGCAAGCAACTCTTTTGTTGATACCATGTGTTATTGTGTTCCTACAGGTAGATGTTTCTTGGATAAACTATGTGCTTGGTCACAAAAGGAAGCTGCTGCAGTTTGGGGTTGGTTCAGTTCAGTTACACATACTGAAACTAAAGTTTCAGGTCTGGTTTAACATTCACACTTTCCTATTTAAAAACTATATATATTCTGCTTCCAAACTGCATGCATTATATTATTGCTGTAAGAAATCTACAGACATTAGACTTTCGTTTGTTTTACTATGTCATTAAGTACCATCATAACTTACATGCTTGTGAGCTAGCCATTCGTGCGTGTACTTAGAAGTATCTTCTTAGCACTTGTTGCAATAGCATTGTGTTTTTAATTGTGCCTTTGTTACCTGTTGTTTATTGCAGCAGCCGTTTTGCTTGATGTTGGACGTACTCTCCTTCACTATTTTATTTGTAACTCATGGCATGAAAATTTCTGAGTTTGTTACTGCTAGTTTTTCTGAATCGACATTTTTCTCATCTCTCTTTTCCAGCAGCTTGTGCCCATCTGTTCCTTCTATGTCTCTATATGTACAGCAGTGACAGTCGTCAGTGTTCATGCCTTCCCTGGTTTTCAAATAGCAGCAGCAGCACTAAGACAAGGTAAGCATCCTGCAGATTCCTCTCTAGTGCATGCCTGGCTTTGCTCTAAATTTGTTTCTGTGCAGCAGGTCAGTCCATTGCCAGTGAGCGGCAATTTGTTCTGGCAGCTGGCAGCCTTGATTTTCAGATCAACAACACAAGGTATTCTTTAACAACAACAGCTGTAGCTATCAACTTTCTTAACCTGGAGTTCGCCTGCTCCGAGAGCGACTGTTGCGCCATCCAGGGCACTGGCGGCTGCGCCCGGCCAGACGAAGGCCTCCTGTCGCGGGCGTCGGTGGCCATGAACGCCTACTACCAGGCCCGGGGCAGGAACTCGTGGAACTGCTTCTTCAACGGCACCGGCCTCATCACCATCACTGACCCCAGTGAGTAGACTGCCTTGCTGTGACTGTGAGTGTCTCGTTGCTTGTCAACTGTGTTGGCGGGCTGACATGGCTGGTGTTCTTGATTCTTGCAGGTCTTGGCACCTACAAATATGCTTGAGATGGATGCATGGGAGGAAGAGGGACTGCCGTGACGCTGAACAATGGATCTGAATAAGATTGTAGGGATGATTGTTTTTGTTTATTATTTATGTGCATTATGTGAGCAGGAAGTATCCTTACCTTACAGAATCAGAGCTGCTAGAATTCCAATCAAGATCTGCAAATATTTTTTTTCTTTGGAAAATAGGTTTGCCGAGTGTAATTCCAAAAACACTCGGCAAACAATAATCCTTTGCCGAGTGTATTTTGGAAAAACACTCGGCAAACCACTTTTTTTTGCTGAGTGTCAAATTTGACACTCGACAAATCATTTGCCGAGTGCGCGATAAAAAACACTCGGCAAATAGCTGTTTACCGACTCTGTAGATGTCGTATGCTATTTGCCGAGTGTTACACTCGGTAAAGCCTTTGCCGAGTGTTTTTTTTGTCTTTGCCGAGTGCCTATGGCACACGGCAAAGTCTCGGTTTCTGGTAGTGTACCTCTCAAGCTTGCCGGGATAGAGGCCGAGCGGCTCCGTGGAGCAATGGTTGTTGGACGACTTGAAGGCGTTGGTGTCTTGAATTTCGGGCGACGCCACCAGTGGCTTGGCAGCACCGTCGACCAACCTTCTTCATCTACAGCAGACGGCGATGTAGACAAATCGAAGCTGCTTCTCTTGCTGATGGAGCCATTGGCTCCATGCTAGCTCACTGGCGGTGTCTCTAGAGGGAGCAGCATCACTGCTAGTAGCTGGGGGGAAATTGAGCGTGTCCTGCCTCCCACAGCGTCGGGCTAGCCTTGGCCACCGAGGAGGACTTGAGGCAAGATTTGGTAGGCGGTGGGTGGGAGGAGGGGCAATGGCTGGTGGAGTGCGCGGGGGGAGCCAAGAAGAAACGTACCCTTCTGGTGCCGCTCGGGGCGTCGCGGGGAGGGTCCCAGGGCGGCGGCGGGTCCGTGGAGAGCGCGAGCGAACCGATGATGATCGACCTGTTGCGGGGGCATAGGTCCTGGCTCGCTGGGGGGTCATCCATGCGCAGCGTCCGCGTGGGGGGCGTCGGGGACGGAGGTGCGGCGAGGGTGGTACGAGTGTGGTCACCGGCGAGCGGCGGGGGAGGGGAGAGGGGTGGCCGACGGCTACGAATTTGGGCGCAGAGATCCCGGCCGCCGTAGGGGCGGCGCGGGGTCGCGGAGGTGGGTGGGGTGGGCAACGGTCCGCTCCGACTGTGTGCCAATAGCCAATCTCTTATTCAGTTCTTTATTTATGCTGCCTTAGTTTCTTTGTTACTGATCTCATCGCATATAATACAAGAGCATCTGCAAAGTTTATTAGGTCGACTTACAGATCCTTTGCTCTACTTTGTGAATATTCTTTTTTTTTCGCTAGCGGGTCAACCCGTGAGGATAAGAACCACCGCTGATATTCTTTTTTTTCGCGAGCGGGTCAACCCGTGAGGATAAGAACCACCGCTGATATTCATATTCTATCTAAGCTTTGGACTTTCGCTGGAATACTAACGAGCTTCTTTTCTTGCTGAAAACTGGATCATCAGGGAACCAAAGTTGAGTGGAGTTCCTTGTCTTCATTAATGAGCCTGCTCATTGGTTGGTTTCTGGGCTGATAAGCCTGGCTGGTGCTAGTTTATTGTGAGAGAAAAAAACACTATCAGCTGGCTGATAAGCTTTGACTGAAACCAACGAGCGAACATGCTGACTATATGCAACGCTCATGATATCAGCAATTATGTGTTATGTTCTGCCTTTGGACTTGTTTGTTGTAAAAATGACTACATTTGTTGCCAGAAAGATGATTTGTTTGGGTTTTGTTTTGTGGAACGTTGCTGGAGTTATAACTTTGTTGCCACTTTTTTTAGTTTTTTTTTTCCATATATTTCACACTGTCTTGTATGTTTTGGAATCCTTCGGCACATTAGTGATTATAACTTGGGAACTTAGTTTGGAAAGCTTTATTTTATTGTTTTGGTGATAATTTGGCACTAGGTTGGTGTATAAGAAATGTACAACCCATGTATAATTAAGTTTGATTGATAGTTCCTATAATGGTTGCTCAATAGCACAAATTGTTGAAAAAGAAAAAGTTCCAGCCTCTGCAGCACAAATGGTTTGTAATAAGCAATTACAGACTTACAGTTTTATACAGCAGGTTTTTAAACAAACTTATCTTAATAAATCTTCACAACCATGAGGAACCCTTCTATTTCTTAGACCCTGTTTGAGATGGGCTAAAGTTTAGAATATTTGTTTGGAGTCTTATCTCTAAGTTTAGAGCTCTAAAGTTTAGACGAGGAAATCCAAATAGGCCCGTAGACAAGTAGAAAGTAATGTGGTCTCAGGGCAGCCTCTTGATCATAGACTCGCTTAGAGGAATTTTGGAGGAATCTGGAGGAATTTGTGAGAGGAAAATACTGTTCCGGATGAAAAAAGAAGCGAATCAAGCCGAGTTTAAGGGCACGTGAACGGAACCTATGATAAGATCTTTTAGAGTTTTCCTTGACTAAAGCTTAGGTTATTATATACAAGTTCTGTTTGGTTCAGATGTAGCCACGATGTGTGAGAGTTTAAACATTTTTTATTCCATGAAGTATACAAACCGTTGCTTGGGATGCGCTTGTTTGCCCTCCTTTTTGCTAACCTGAAACCTGTAGTGCCGCGGGCACTGCTTCCGATCCCAGTGCTAAAGCAGGTTGGAGTTACTTTTTGGATTTTCTCTTTTGGCAATAGCAATTGCTCTAGTATCGATGCTGTTGTACAACTGTTTGCGAGGCTTGGTATTTTGGGGGGAGGAGGAAGAAATCCATGCGTGCACGTAGGTTGATCCATGCACGTTCGGTGAAGCACACTACTCTATAGATGGCTGAATGGACTGCACGGCTCGATTCCGCCCTGGCCCATTGAGGCACGGCCTAATAAAGGACACGCTAACATGCCCCGATAAGCAAAGGACACAGTTAACGCACGACATGTCGCGACGCCCTGGCCCATTGAGGCACGGCCTAATAAAGGACACGCTGACATGCCCCGATAAGCAAAAGACACAGTTAACGCACGACAGGTCGCTCTTCGCGACCTGTCTCCTTCCTTCGCGCAAAGCTCGCTCCCTCTTCTTCCTCTCCTTCGGCGTCGTCCTCACCCTCCCCATGCCCCCCTCCCCCCCCCCCCCCCCCCCCCCCCGCTTCCATGACCTGTGCCCGGCAGCTCCCGCCGCCCACATCCCACCCTCGCCCCTCAACCCCGCCCTCCTCCTTGTCCTCGCCCCCACTGCTGGCCACTGCCCCACCGCGGTAGGGTCTCACTGAAGCTCCGTGACCATAGAGCTCCGATGAGACCCTACTGCCCGCTGTGACCTCCTTCTTCTCCTTCCCCCTCTCGCAGGAGCTCCGCCATGGCCATGGGCGCCTCCGCCCCAACTTGGCCCGGCCGCCTCCACCGCCCTCCCGCCGTCCCCATCACATGGCCAATCTGCCTCCACCTAAACCCCCTTCTAAGTCCGCCGGAGATGGGGAAGAAGAGAGTGAGAGTCGGCAAGCTCGTTGTCTCTGACCCTCACCCTCCTCGCCAGAACCCTAGACGCCTTCTTCTTTCTCTATGGCGCGGGCGCAATGGAGCGGGTCGTTCCATCACGTATTTACGTATCCCATAAGCAAATTGTGTCGTGTCGCACCTGCCCTTAGGTTGGCATGACCCCCACATCATCTTTGTTCGAGTGTCCTGATGGCCTGGTGAGCCAGTTGAGCTCAAGTTGCATCTCCGCCACATCTATTGCGTTGGCTAGGCCGTTGTGCCTGTGCCTCCGCCACCACAAGAGAGGATCAGGGGAGGAAAGAGAGGAAGAACGGAAGGTGGCTAAGACAAGAAGCTCATGGTGGGTGCTCGGCTACTTGAAGAAGAAGGCGATGCGGTCTACAGGAGCAGCGGAGGCCAAGGGAGGTAATGGTGGAGGAGGAGGCACGTGGGAGGATAGGAGGTGATGCGGGAGCTAGGGTTTAGAGAGTCGACGATTATATGCTGTAAGTTAACGGACTATATCGGACCAACTAGTAATTGGTCCCGATCGAGCTAGCAACTCATGCCGGAGTACCGGTCTAGGCACACCCGTCAAGCCGGGACGGCACGGGCACCACACTCGTGCCTGGGCTGGACCAAAAAACGCCTGGCGATTCACCGTGTCCATGGGTCTTGGGCCTTATGGCCATCAGTAGCACACTCTAGTTCATTTTACCTCTATATTATACATGTTAAATCTCAATGCACATGTGATAATTAATTAAATTAAAGATCGTGGTTTTAATACACGTAATCTAGAAAATGACTTGAGAGAATATATTACATCCTGAGGCATAGGGATGGAAGTGAATTAACAAGCGAACCCGTATGTAGGCTATTTTTATTGGGCAATGCTAAGGTACATCCTTTACCTCCAAAGAGGTAATATCTCAAATAAATCTGAGCGGTTGATTTTTAGATTTTTTAAATCAATTAATTAACCTAAGAAAAGGAAAAAAAAAAGAAAATGTCTTCAAATCCCCTCATGCACGGGACAGACAGAAGCGGCGGCCGGCCGCGCGGCCCTTCCTTGTTGATTGCGGAGCCTTCCTTTCAGTATATTACATATATAAAAAATATCAACGTGTATACAACAGGTATCACGATTTATTCAGTAATTAAAAGTTACGTTACGTATATAAAAAATATCAATAGTTAACACATTAATTGAGACGTGAACTTTAGAGATCTAAAACATGTTATATGTTGACACGTTACAAATCGAGTGTGTATATTATTCATAGCTGAGAGGGCCTTTACCTGTCACGTATATTGAAGTTTCATGTATGCACGTAAATTTTCGTGCACGTTGGGCACATACACACATCAATTTCACGTCTCTTTGAGAACATACATGTAGTACGAGTTACGTGAATAAAAAATATGTAGTTTATGTTAATTGAATTATGCTATTTCTAAGGTTGCAAAAAATAAAAAGATCTAATGGATCATGTATGCATCAATTAGATCTAAAATGATCTTTATCTCTAAAACTTTTCTTGATTTATCATACTTTTCAAAATTAAAATTAAATATATATATATTTCATATATTACCTCCTAGTTGATCGTGACCGTCCGATCGAAATAAATGAACGGCTCACAGTTATTTGGTTGTACCGCAGCAAAGCCCATTTTTAATTAAAAACTGTAACTGAAATTTATCTAGACCCACTATATGTGGCGCAAAATGAATTTACAAGCCCACATTAGGGGGAAATTGAGATTCTTGACTCATCATCCAAAAAAAAGTAAAGATTGGAGAATTTCCAGAATCCAAGCAACTCGGTATCTTGGCTTGCAGGGGCGGGCCTTTTGGTTTGTCCACCGTGACCCTACCAAGGACCCCCGATTAGCTTTGACCATTGACATTTTCTTGATTCCAGTCGTCCCATCACTAATTCACCATGAAGTTCTCACCTTCATATCTCCAAAACAATGACTGCACAAGATAAAAGAGAGAGAGAGAGAGAATTTCATCTTCAGACACAGAATTGTGACATCAATTGCCCGTGATGGATGAGTAGCAGCAATCGCTTGCTCGTAAATGATCGTAAATTTTCAGTCAGGAACAGTGTTTTTTTCTCATACCAAACCAGCCAGCAGTAAATAATCCACGATACGATACGGCATCCCGAACAGGCTGAATAATGAACTTACATTCAGAATCTGTTCTGTCCCACCTGCAGCTCTCTTCCCTCTCCTCCTCCTCCTCCTCGTCCTCTCGGCAACCACAACGGCGACCACCTCGCCTCTTCCCTTTGGTCCCATCCTCCAAGAAATATTTCCTCGACGTCGCCGATCCGTTGCCCGACCTGGCATTCATCTTCTTCCCAATCACTGTTCGGAAGAACTGCAAAGATAGTCCACCAGAGGGCATTGATTAGAGACACTAGCTAGACATGGTTGCATGAAGCAGCTAGCTTCGTTGTGTTGTGTCTGCCGATCGTTCGCACACGTATGCATACCTTCTCCATTCTTGACTCTACTGGGTCCTTCAAGCCCCGAGGCGGCGCCGCCGAGAAGTCGCCATTGCAGGCGAACATCTTCTTGAGCAGGAACTTGAACGACCTCTGCTTGATGCTGCCGCCGCCGCTGCCGCTGTCGAGCAGGTCCCTGGCCCTGGTCAGTATGATCTTGGTGTCCGGCGAGAGGTCTCCTTCTCCTTCGTGGCCGTCGCACTCGCCGTGCTTCGTCGTCGTCTGGACCCTCCTGTCCACCTCCAGGCAGGACGGGCAGTTGAGGAACCTGTCCAGCGGCGGCCTGTCCTCGCCGGCCCCGGCCCCGGAGCCACGGGTGCTCGACTTGGACTTGGCGCGCCGCAGGAGCATGGCCAGCGCGTCCTGGAGCTTCTTCACCTCCTCCACGGTGAACTCCGGCAGGTCCTGCTCCTGCTCCTGCGCTGCCGCCAGTGGAGGCTCCTCGTTGCCGAGCGTGCCGATGGAGAGGAGGCCAGCCTGAGGCCATGGCTCAGCGTCGAGACGCTTCTCTGATTCCTGAATGATCGTCTGTTGTCTCTCTTGGGCTCCAGCGCCTGGCTCAAGTTCAGGAAATGCACGCACGTTTAGCACGGCAATGACTCCACTCCAGTGCTGATCAGTGATCACACAATGCAAGCTGCAAGTGCAAGTGCACTGCAATGAGAGAGTTAAGTTACCTCTATATGAACTGGTGGCGGTTGCGCCATCGAAGATTCTGTTCTCCGTCTTCCCATGGAATCTGCTCTGCATCCAGTTGATGATCTGCAACCAACCATGCAACAACCAAGAAAAATACAGAACTGTAAGAATTTTCGTTCGTACGATTATATTGGTGATGAGTCACGAGCCAGTTCTTATTGAATTTCCCTATAATAATGCAAGTGAAGTTTGCTTACCCCCATTGTTGTCTGGTTCCAAGAATCTGTGAGCTTAGATTCACCTCCAACCACCTTGAGCAGAGAATGCAGTGGGGCGGGAAGCCACTGGGCTATGGCGTTTATAGGACTTAGATTCAGGGGTTGTCTGGTTGGTCCCAGAGAGAGGCCCTTTTGAGTATGTTCTCAGCACGCCAATCGGGAGCTAGATAGTGAGAGCTCTGAGCGAGCGAGCGAGTGAGCTAGTTTGGTCCCCTGCCTAGGGGAGGATTAAGCTTAAATAGCTGGAGATTAGCATGCCATCACTAGCCGTATACAATCGGCAATTAGTGCGGATGCTCCTACTTGCAGCAGTGTGTACTTACACTAAGGCCATGTTTAGAGGCTAAAATATACACAATCCTATTAGCTGTTTTAACCTAGCTAAAACCAACTAAAAGACCTTAATGACCAAACTACCCCAGCTAAAGTTTAGCTAGAGGATCCAAACACCCCCTAAATTCTACTAGTGGCAAATGGAATAGACAGATTTGCTTGGAGTTTAAGAAAGCACATGCTGCCAGCTATCATCTCTTGTCTTGGGCTTATTTTGGTGATATAAAATTGGGACCAAAGTGTGTATTTGATTGTGATCACATAAGAGCGCCAGGGTAGTGATTCCATGCTTTTTAGACATGTTCATGTGCCGCTGGCCTTAAACAAAAGAAGCCTAATCTGCAAAAGCCGAACCCGGAGCCTTACCTTAAGCCCAAAATAGTCCCTAGTTAGCTCGGACTTACTCCCTTCGTTCTAAATTATAAGATGTTTTGGTTTTTTCATAGATTTTGCTGTGCACTTAGATATGCACTCTAGATGCATAGTAATAGCAATATATCAAGAAAGCCAAAATATCTTATAATTTGGAACGGATGGAATATTTTAATAGCATAGGTCTTTACTAGATGACTCTCACATTTAATTTCTCATTTTCTGTATTATATCAATTGCTATGAAACCAACCTTACATGTTGACACATCAATGCAAATACAGGATTCAAAAATTTTCAATGGAAAAAAAATCAATTGATCCAATGCCCAAAGGTGTGCAGACATTATCATACAACATACATATGGTGCATTGGGATTCAAATAGTTTGTCCTTAATTATTAGCGATAATTAGTTGTTCATGTTGTTATCTGTAATCAATGGCTATTAGTGTAAAAAACAACGATGGATGATAATTTGTGGTGTGTTTAGCACAATTATGACAATTACTTACTATGAATGAAGGTTATGAACAATTAAATATAGATATAATATTTGTTCAAATATTACATGTCACATGACCTGATGCATCGATGAGTGACCGAAAGAAAGCCAAAATTCATAGCTTCTCTTTTTGAACAATTAAACAAATGTTCTAGAGGTATCATCTAACAATATTACAGTTCTTTCACCAACCTTTGTACCCAATATTCAAAACATCTATTCGAAATATAGCTTATATTGGTGGACAAAATGAGTACATTTTATCGTACATTGTTTCCCCAAGAACCGAACTCCAAACCCTAGTGGTACCTTCTAGAATACCAGCAACTAAACAAACACTAACCAATAATGAAGCAACACTACCATTTTTCTTCCTCAATGTATTACCCAGGTATCACTAATGGTTTTAGAGATTACCTAGCCCGCCACAAATAGGAGGAGTTTTTGTCTTCTTGCACCAATGCTTGCGAAAAATCCACGCTTGGAGGATACAACATTTAGGGGAATCCATTTCCCCTAAGTGCTCCAAACTAGAGGTAGTAACATCCTCCACACTCCATATGTATTTAGATTTAGTTGCTAAGTTGCATTAGTTCTTATAAGAATATGATTTTTCCCATTGTGATAAAATGTTGAATGAGGTAGAGCTCAAATTGGGCTCCGGTTTGGCACATTACATTTTCCAAGATATAGTTGTATGGAGATCGCTTAGATCAAAACCTAACTCCAATTTAAGTTAGAGATCTAGTTCCAACATCTTGATTATGGTGGATTAAAAAATAATGTTCTCTCCTTGTGTGTGTGTGTGTGTGGGCTCGTTCATGTACTTTTTCATAAAAATGGTTTACCTAGATGATTATATAATTTAGTATAATTGCAAAATGTTCAAAATTAGTTACCTTTGGTTACATTATGTAGCTTAGTAAGTGACATTACATTCTTAATATAATTCAATTATTATTTTTTCATATATAACTTATTAATATTTAGTTAATAAAGTTGATGATGAACTTTTAGTGCTATAGTTCTCGAAGCCTCAAAGGCTTAAAATTTTGAAGACCACATGTACTTTGAACTACTTCCTCCATCCTATAACACTTGTCCATGGCCTCACGAGAAAACATTCCACGATACTTGATACTTGAGAATATCTAGAGCGTTTCTCACTACCCCCTATTCAATCCCCCACTAAAATCTCCCCATCCCCCCCCCCCCCCCCCCCGGCCCCCCACACCCCACACCCACACACACACCAAGAGTCAGAAGTGGAAGTACTTCACCAAACAAATCCTAGATGCTCAGAAACATATTCAGCATCTTCGCTGATTGGTTTCTGGACTGATAAACCCAACTAATACTAATTTGTTGTAAGAGAAAAACACTATATCATGACTGATAAACTCTGGCCGAAACAAACAAGCGAATTGTGAATCGGGCAAGAGCCAGAATGGCCGAATCCACGCAGATGGGGACGTGTTAACGTTAGTGCAACCTTGGTCGAGAGCCAGAATGGCCGAATCCACGCAGATGGGGACGTGTTAACGTTAGTGCAACCTTTAAAAAAAAATTGCGAGGAGTACAACTACTTTTCTGTGTGCGGCAGTAGATTACGAGTCAAACCATCTTCCATATGGGCGCCTTTCCCGAGTTGTGACACATCGGAGGGAAATCGTGCAACGTGATCGAGGTGGATCATTCTAACAGCTTCCAGATCGGCGCCTTTTCGTACCTAGCTGTGATAAGCGCGATCGAGTGATTAGTTTACGAGTGATATGTTGATATATACAGTATCGATGAGGTGCCTAGAAGATGCATGTTGCGTCAAGATTCGGGCACATGGAGAGACACTGGTGATTTTCCCAGTGCGCTATTGACGCATGCGCTGATGCACGCACGGACAGCCCTTTTGACCAAAACACGCAGCACCACCGCCACCACACCATTGTTAGTTTATACGTATATAAGAAGAGACAGCCTATCGGAATTTAGGGCATGTCAAATCCTAGACATTATTCTGAAGCACCTCGGTCCGCCAAAATGAAGCCTGCACTGCAGCGGAGTATTATGATTTGCACCAAACACAGACGACACCATGCTAGTTTTTGCACCAGCTGGTTGCTCAACAAAATCCTTTGGAAATTCTTGTAACTAATGAATGCTGCCTCTTGGAAATGTCAAATATGTGGAATCTGGAAAATCTGGCCCTCGACATAGACAGTTACTACAATGACACCGAGATCAACCCCAAAACCAAACACTAATCGTAGTTACTACAATGACATAAATAGTTGTTTTGATGCTCTCGACATTTATTCTCTACCAAAGAATTATGTGTGCATTTAAAAATAGAGTGTCTAGGATTAAACTACCGATGTAGATATGTTGTAATGTTTCTCTCAAATTGTATAAATTTATCTAAAGTAATAGTTGTCATGAAATGTTAATAAAATGAAAAAATGAATTCTGTGAGTGTCATTGGTATATGGTATAAATGTGATGCGCTAAGGTATATTTTCATAATTGCTAAATAAAGTACATAAATATTATATCACTCTTACATGTATGCTTAATTATATTGGCCTGCCTTGTGTCATAAAATATGTATTCTTACTTTGAACTATCTTTTTGTACAGTTATTAATAGTGTTATAAGTGGGCAATTTAGAAACATATATAGTTCAATTTATGGTCATTTAGTTTTTTTTCATTTTTCAATAATAGTATATTTAAAAGTAAATTTAAGGGGATATTTAGTTTATTTTTAATATGGCAGAGGTGCAAATTTTAGATCTCGTATAAGTGGGCAATTTAGAAACATATATAGTTCAATTTATGGTCATTTAGTTTTTTTTCATTTTTTAGAGTGTCTTTAATTTGTTCCAGAATAATTTGGATCCCAGACATCTGGTAGAATTATTAATTTGCATCAACGTACCAGTACCACATCTCGTATAATATTGCCAACCAATGAGATGGGGGGTACTTGAGTGTACATTTGATTAAGAGCCCTTGCATGCGCTGTGACCAGGAGTGCTTAAGCTTAATGATGAGCAATCAAGGTAACTTGCTGGACTAATGGGAACCTTTCGTTCCATTCCTTAACATATGGCCCTGTTCGCTTCTATCATAATCTATCTTTTTCAATTTGTTTTTTCAGTTGAAACAATGTTTTTCTCTTACAACAATGTTTCGGCTTGTTTCTTATCAAGTTACTGTCAACGCAAGTAAACTTGCTAGTCCGCCTTGAAATTTGGCAACTTCGATTCGGTCAGAATTGACCCTACTGTAGTAACTGTTCAAGTCATGGAGAACCTTCCACGTAGGAGGACAGAGAAAACATCTAAGCACGATTTAAAGCAAAATATACTCCTATCTGATACTGCAAGAGCATCACAACTTTTAGACAAGCTACTTGAACACGTGGCCACTAGCCCATGCCGAGGCTCAGGAGACACCGCGCGCGGCTCCGATCCAGTGCTCTCTTCTTCGCGTACGACCTTCACAGGATTGGGATTAATTCATTATTTCATTGCTACAATCTGGTGAGAAGAAACTGTTGTCAAGAAAAAAAAAATGAGAAGCTAAACACTATCCATTGCATTGCTCGTGAGCTTGCCACACATGCGCATCGAACAATCGATGGACAAATTTCATGTAAGATATCAAAAGTCGATACACGCTTTTTAATTATGGTTTTACCATAATCTCAGCTGCTAGAAATTAATGTTCCTTCCCTAGGTATGAAAGCCATCGAATTTGAGTCATGATTGTTGGAATTGATGCACCTATTTGGATGTTTTTTCCTTTATCAACGTCGATGGTGATGCTAAAAGTTTTCAGCGAGGAACACGGGGAAAGAACTACTCGTCAAGCCTGGGGCTATGATAAAAGAACATGCTGAAATATGGCAAGATGTAAAGAACAATGAGGAAAGGAGCGGGTTGGGATCGAAAGTATTTTGATGATTTTTACAGTGGGGAAAGGAGCGGCTTAGGGCTAGGCGTCTGAAAAATACAATGTGGCTTTTCACGAAGTTACATGGCGTTGAATCTATAACATTGCATTGCACTAGTACATAAATAATTTTTAAAGACGGCTTCTATTTCTAATAGAAGCGGATAACTTAGGAAAACACATGTAGCCTTGGCGGAGAGCACTATATATAGCTAACAAACTGTATAGGCGGTTTTCTAAGTTGTCTGCCTCTATTAGAAAATAAGATTTTCAAGGATAATTACTTATGTCAACCGTCTCTGAAAATAGGTGATGGCTAGGGGCAATTTTGTTAAGTCTACCGTCACTAAAAATCGATTTCAAGTGTGGTCGACTAAGTCAACATTCCTTAAAAATAGCTGCGGTGCAAATAAATTCGTATCTTTTTTTCAAATGAAGTCGGATGTAGACAAAGTTTATATCAAAATTATTATAGACCTCGATGAGACTAAACCTTTGTAGTTGATAACATTTTTTGAGATCATTTAGGGTTCTAAATATATAAATTAAGTTCTCAGATTTTGAATTTTAAATTTTTTAATTTTCCAAATGACCTTGCTCTATATCAAAGTTGTAGTGCTCGACGAGACCTAAAACTTTGTAGTTGAATTTTTTTTCTTTTAAGATCATTTACAAGTCAAAATAGATAGCAACGTATGGGTAGGCACAAGTGACTGTGTGTTGCGTTGTGTGGCAGAACGACCCCAATTATATGACTCATATGTGTCTGTCATTGTCTTAAAGACCTCTGAAAACTGCACATGAGAGCCAGATAATTCAGGTAGTCTGTCGGGTGTCCTCGGGAACCCCGAATCATCCACATTTTACAACTCATACATGATCAACATGGAGTTACCATAACATTACAACACTTGGTATAAAAATAACTTATATCAGAGTGCGAAAGACTTACAGTATTAGGTTACAAAAGTCAAGACTTACTTAATTTCCAAAAGGTGAGTACGACTATAGAAGAAACTTAGGGGAAGCACATAAGGTAGAAGAGACAACCAGATCATATCGAGCCCACTGACATGACCTCGATTAGCAGCACAAGTCAGAATCTACAACAGGGGTTAACAAACTGTAACACCCTAAAAATTGCTCTTTTTGAAATAGGGTTAAAAAGATTTAATTTTGTATTTTTGTGGTCATAAAAACATAGGAAATAAAAATTTTCATTAAATTAAAATTCATTATAGGGTGTAGCAACATTGTTGTGCATACATGCTGGTGCATTTGATTTATTGAGGTGATTGGTTTTGATCAAAAATTCAAAATTGAATTCAAATGTTTTTGAAATAGTTTCGAAATAAAAGGAAAACAAATAGAAAACCTCTCCCTCTTTGATTTGGCCCACTCGGCCTGCTTCTCCCCGCCCCGCCAGACCACAGGCCCAAGCCATGCGCCACCGGCCCAGCACCGCACCGACCCGCGCGCCGTTTCCCTCTTCCCTCTCTTCTCACTCTCTACCGCTGACCAACCGGGCCCGTTGGTCAGGCGTCATCGTTTCCGCGTCGGACCCTCCACCGCCGCCGAGTCCGTGTCCACCGCCACCACGTCTCCTCCCTTGCCGTGCCACCCAAGCCACTTGCCCTCATAAATAGCAGCTGCACGCACCCCTCCTCTCCCCATCCCGTTCTAAGCCGCTGCCGCCTCGCCGAGTCACCACGCCACCGCCGCAGCCCTAGCGCCGCCATAGCCGTCTACTGCCGAGCACCGCGCGTTGTCTCTGCTCCGTCGTGGAGCCCAAAAAGAGCTGCGGTGAGTTCACCGTGCACTGCTATCCATCCCCGTGCTTTCGGTTCGCTCCGCCGTGGCTCGTAGGCCGTTCTCCAAGCTTCACCGGTGAGTTTCACAACGCCGGCCATGGAAGCCGCCGCCCGCCGTCACTGTTCTGACGGCTGCTTCTCCCTCGCCCTCCATCCCTTCTAATCTCAGCCCTCCATATTAGATCCAAGGCTGATAATCCTCGTGCGCCTTCGGCTGACAGTTTTTCAAAAGGGCCCTCATATTTTTGTAGATTAGAACCTACCGTCCCTGTACTTTTGCTAAAGAGACCCTCGGCTTTTGAATAATCTAACCCGCAGTCCATGGCACACTTCTAGAATGCGTTTTCATATTATGAAAGCGTAGTTTCTTTCTAGTAGATTCAAAATGCGCTTTCATCTATTTACAGTTTTGCCAGTAGTTTTCTTTAGGCCATAAAATCTTCGTTTTAACTCCGATTTGATCCGTTCAAGTTGCGTTAGATTCGTAATTGCGTAATCTACATGTTTATCTTACTGTTAAATATAATTTCAACTTTTGAAATTCGAGGCTAGATTTAATCTATTATTTTATTAAAGTAAATCTTGTTTAATTCATAATTTTTTTGTTATAGCTCCGATTAGAGTGCTTTTCGCGTCTGTGTGTTCGTAGCAACCGTGTAGAACATCTTTAAAACCTTTTTACTTGTTGTTTCCTATGTTTGGTTTACTATTTTAATTTAGTTCTATTGTTTGCTTCATGTATGATTGCATGGATGTTTGTGTGGTGTTCTATGATCATGTCCCATCGGTGAGCTTTACGTGTTGATCAAGAAGGAGTTCCTTTGAAGGTTTGGACTTGAAGGAGGATCAGAGTTTAAGGCAAGTATAGCATGGGATCTTCCTTGTTATCCTATTCACCTTAATATCATTTTAATCATATGCATGCGTCTACCTTGACTAACACTAAGGATTTCCTAGTACTTTGTTATCTTGTACCTTGATTCCTATGGGGTATTGCATTGGGTAGTATGATGCTAGTGCTCAACTGAAGCCATGATCTTATAACTTGACTAATGAAATAGGCAATAAACACTAAAAGATGCTTTTTAGCAACATGGAACAAGGGGGCTAGAGCATTGGGTTGTTTTTATGGTGCTCTAGATTCCTCTCCCTAACGACTTATTTGTAAGCGAATATCTAGAACTTACAGTACAGCTATGAGGGCTACATGGTTCTGGCTTTAGCTTAGTATGAGGACCTTTTCTAGCTTGTTAGTGGTTATCTTTATTGGCGTAAGAATGGCTTGCCGAATCGAGTATAGTGCGGCCTCTATCCCATTATATATAGGCCGCGCGTCATTGTGCCATCGAGAAGGGGGGCTCTACATCTGTTTGTCGAGTGAATCTAATGGCCCTAACTTATTAGACGAACCTTTGAAAGGATTCATAGTGAACCTTGCCGACCTTCCTTGGTAGTGGGTCAAGAGGCTGATCACCTCGGGCAAAAGGATAAATCATGACTCACAGTAAAAGTGTACAACCTCTATAGAGTGTAAAGCTGATATATCAGTCGTGCTCACGGTCACGAGTAGCCTTGGACCCTTACAGAATAGAAGATGTACATTAATGATATTGATGATACAGATGCTCACTAATGATTACTATTTATGATTCATTATTCATGTTTACCTGATCATGTGTTTATATGGGCTTGTAAATAAACTTGTTGCCACCCAATTGCTAAAAGATGACTCATTAAAAGCTAATCGTAGTAAACCAGTGTCAACCTTTTGAGCCTTATGAACCCCATGTTATATTTATTGAGTACGACATGTACTTATGCTTGTTTTACTTTTCAATTATTTGGAAAAATTCCGGATGGGTAGCAGATTGCTAGAGTTTGGAGGAAATAGGCTTGTGATCAACCAGTCAGTTGTCCCTGTGGAATTGGAGTCTTCACCCGAAGATTGAAGTTGTCTTTCCACTGTTTGCTATCTAAGGTTATATTCTTTATACTAAGTACGTTATATATTGAGCATTGTCTTTCGATATTACTCTTATTTGTAGCTATATGTGAGATTTGACTTTCTGGACTCACATATGGTGTGTATCTGGTTTTGTTCTTAAAACCAGGTGCTACACAAACCCTAAGTACTTGAGGGTACTCAACAAGTCTTATCTGACTAAAGAAAAGACTCCAAGGGCATGCAGGCTTTAAGAAAAGTTTGAAGCAAGACTAACTTTTGTAGAAAAACTTACTATAAGTGGATCCTTAATTTCAATGTTTTAGCCGAGTATTAATTCCATATCAATATCTAGTTTGCACCTATTCTATATCAACCACTTCATTAATCATCTCATCTCTACTTATATCATCTCGTATCTATAAGTAACCATGTTTCCCTTGATTAACTACGATGATGGTGCGAGGATCAAGTCTCCTGTTACCATAGAGCAAACGACGATTCGAATCAATTAGGGCCAGCTGGGGTTTCCTTACCACATGACATATGCAGGTCTAGGTCCGGTCCTAAACCTACATATATTAACCCTACTCGGATCCTCCAAAACGTGAACCGGTCTACGCTACCCGAGAGCATAGTACTCCACCTCCCTACGCCACTCTTGGTGGATTCATAGGATGTGTACATGCTACTCTCACCATTTCCCATGTTTAGTGCACAGTTGTCTTTTCACATATTAGAATAGTCAAGGTATTAGGCTTACCGGAGTATGTGGCCAGTACTTGCAAAAATCTTAATCCAAGGGCCAACAATGGACGGTCCTTAATTGACACAGGCGGGGCACTACATCAAGACTCAAACTTGACGCAAGCAAAGAGTCCGCTCGGTCTCATATTAAACATTATCATTATCATGGTATTCTCATGACCCATAAACAGAGCCGAGAAGAACCAAGGTAAAACATATTTCTCATGAATGATGAAACCATCATTCGACTTCTACCAAAGTCTAAGCATTACTAAGCACTAGAGATATCGACCTATTCATACTAGCAAGGTATAACTAAGGATACTTGATTATCAAGGTAAACATGCAGCAACGGTATTCGACCAACTCTTAATTACTTAATGCACATCTCACAAGACTTAAAGTGTAATAAAGATTTATAAATGCTATAGAAGGGTGGTATGCACTAGGGCTTGCCTGCATTGCAGAGAAGGTTAGATTCTAGAGAAAGATCTAGAGGAGTTAGCCTTGGTACCAACACCACTGGAGGATGGACCTCCTCCAAAACTTGATCAACACAAACCTTCTCACTCTCATATGCACTACACATAATAGATGATGCTTACTTAACAAGATGGACTACATGCCATGATGCATGATGAGAGGCATAACAAGTGCATAATAGAACTCAAACAAGGTTAAAAATGTTGAGTACAACTTTCCTTCACTAAAGAACCAGGTTCATTATCATAAAAGCACTTTAGTTAATTAATTATCAAGTTAATTAGTTGTCTATCATGAAAGGATTAACTTAACATGGACCAGCAGGTGATTAACATGAAAAACATCTACATAGCATAACCACTTCTTCAAATATTGCATACAAGGAGCAATCAAGACTTATATGCATGCATTCACTAATTAAACATTTAATTAAGCCATGTTAATTAGTAATCAAAAGTTGATTATGGGCACATCAAGAAAACAATTAAGTTGTCAAGGAACAACAGAGGTTTGGTGTTCCAAGGTCAACAATCAATCCCAAAATCACATCAAAGTCATTTAGGGATTTATACAAATTATTTTAGCTTTTTTATTAATCCATAAAAGGCATTGGAATTAAGTGGACAATTTATTTTTATCAAAACAATACCAAACTTTTTGTGAACGTGGGTATTAGCATGTAAAGCATACACAAAAAGTTTCATGATTAAAGTATAATTATTTTAGCCTATAAAAATCATGCAAGGTCCATTTATTAATTAAAAAAGGTAATTTTTAAGCATACCAAAATTACTAAAAATGTCCAACTAATATTTTTCTCAAGTAAAGCATCACATAACAAAGCTACACAAAAAGTTTCATAATTTTAGCATGCTTGTATATTTAGTTATGAAATAAACAAGGATCGACATGGTTGATCATTTTCTAAAAAAGAATAAACCGAGAAAACCTTTTCTCACCCACACCCCGGCCAGCCACGGTGACTGGCACATGGGGCCAGGTCAACAACGCCGGCCCATCGTGCTGACCGTGACCATTTGACCGATGGGTACTCACCGGCGGCGACCTCGCCGGCGACGAGATCAACTCCAGCGGACTCAGCTCTCCCTCGCGCACACGCTGGTGGTACTGGTTGAGCGGCTAAGGCACAACAGTTGTAATACCCCTGGTATTACGAGCTTGCTTAGCATCAAGATTTAGGTCTGAGAGGAATTAGCCAAATAAGTTTTTGAGTTTTAAAAATTTATAATGCGCGTGAAATGATAAGCAAATCTGATGTGACTCACTTGTGTGGACTCAAATAAATATCCAAGTTAACTCACTTGGTGCGTAAAAGTGCTAACAAAAATCCTAACGAGAAAAATGGGATAAGTCATTTTAATTGTTTGGCACGAAGAATAATTTATATAAGTAAAAATAAAATATAACGTGTGTGTAATACTTAAGTAAAGATGACGAGCAAGTGGTGTAGTTGAAGATGCAACTATAATTTGTGAAAATAAATGTTGTTAACTAGTGTTCTTGGGAGCTTAAAAATCAGATTTGAAGTTAAGATAAGCTCTTTTCGTTAAGTCGGCAAACACTTGAACTATTGTTTAAAATGCCATTTTGGGCGAATTATATTGAGTAAAATAGTTAAATAGTGCTTAAGTATTTTGTTCCTATGGTCTAGTATGAAGTATGGGCTATCACATGTGGTATTTCTTGGTTGAAGTTACTAAGGTATGGATCTCTTAAAAATTATGGCAACAAGTGTTCATGGATGTTATGTCCAAATTGAACCCTTGTCTTTTCTGAGTCGGAAAAGAGTGTTGGACGATGCTATTTTGGCTTTTAAATTCTAACTAAAATGTTTAAATGCTAACTGCAAATTTTGGTATTGTTGATTGCATCAAAGTGAATACTTGGGCATGGTATAGGTGGTTGTTGTGTTGGGTGTCACGTTGCTCTTGTAAAAATTGCCCAAAATTCGTGGGAACGCGCTAGAGTATGTCGTGGGTGTTCCATTCATGAACCAACGCTTAGCGCGATGAGCTCATGTTGGCATCCTTCCAGTCCCCCCTCTAGTCGCTCTATGGGAGCGTGGTTTGCTTTGCTAGCTAGGTGATAGTATCGGCCCTAGGTTGGTAACTTTAGTTGGACCTCCACTAAGCTGGGTTTGAAGTTTGGCGAGCTCCAAAAATCATGCAAGCACGTGGTTTGGTCATTCGGGCCTGGGGATGCGGTCACCATGTCCGGTGTCGCGGGCTACCTACACTGCTGCTGGCCGCTGCTACCATGCGCTGCACCGCGCTGGTTGGCGTACCCTATGGCCATGACCGCTATCCCGCTAGCCAGCCATGTGGCGTCAGCTGCCTGCTAGGCCAGGCATGACCGTAGCCGCTCTCCGTCGTGCGCGGGACGCTGCCAACTGTGGCGCTATCCAAGCGTACATGCAGGGTTGTGCCTTGTCCTCTTTTTATTTCGGTTACTACAGTGCTCGCCCTCCGCCAGTCAACCCACCTACCCCAGCTCTGCTTTCAGCGCTGTGGCATGACTTGCCACGTCGTGAGGTCACGCTGCCACGTGCACATGGCAGCATAGGCACCCCCTAAATGCTCCACCCGAGCATTTAACAACGCGACCTTTGCCCTCGCTCATGCGGTCATATCCTCGTGCTGCCATGCCTCGTTGGGTCATGGCCAGGCCACCTCTGCTGGGGCCGCTTCCCGTGATGTGGCGGTGGCAGTTCACCGCTCTCCGTTCCCCTTTCTTAATCACCAGCCAGGCTTCCCAGTCCAATTCCTTGCATCGGTGGGTAGCTTAGCAAGTTAGCTAGATGTCGCATTCTCATCGAGCCCAGGCGTGGTTTGTCAATGGTCAATTTTATTTTCTCCTCACCGCCGGTCATGTGCGCCGCCGTGACCGGAGGTTTGGGGGTAAGGCATGTAGGAGTGGTAATAGTTCAATTGGTCGTAACCCTGAACTCACATTGACTCCCTCTATCTGGTGCTCACACTATTTTAGCCCAGGGAACTCATCGGCGATATGGTGACACATCGGTGTCTGGCTCGAGGCGTCGCCGCCGTGCCCGGGCATGCGTGGCTAGATCATCTCGGCACTCCTCTGTAACACCCCTGGTGTTAGTCTTACCTAATTGCACTTGCATTTCCTGATCATGAGCATCATTCATCCATTCATAAGCATATATCACTTGAAACATGTGAAACATGATCATGAAACAAGAGTATCATTTCAAGTGTTTTCATCATTTCAGTACCTTTAGTGCTTGATTTTTGTATGACCAATCTATGGTATAGCTAAATATATTGTTAAACATCTTAGCTATGCTTAGAAAGTCATTAGGAACAATGTTCATGTTGATCATTTTGCCCAATTAAGATTTCAAATCATGGTTTGACTTGTTTTGACCCTAGGAGTTTTTGGTTTGACTGTTCAAAAAGTACCACTTAGAATGTTTGCATGTCTAAGCAACCTAAAGCAAAGTTGTAGCAAATTTTATAAGGAACAAAAGTTATTTTGTGACCAAGTCATGAAAATGAGCACAACATGTTCAATTTGGGCCCACAAGTCGGATTTGTGGTGCTGACTCAACACTTAGAATATTTCTAAGTCAAAAGTCAGATTCCAGTTTCATGTACTCAACTTTGGCTCGATATAACTTGTGATCCAGTGAGATTTAGGTCTTGGTCCTGTAACATGATTTCTAGCTGGTACTTAGAGCTATAACTTTCATTTCTACTATTTTCACTAAGGACCAACGGATTAGGAGTTAGAGCCTCACCAAATGGCGCTGTCAGTCAGTTCATTGATCGCTGAATCGTAGCTACAGTACCCGACCATTTCAGAACCTCACCACCGCGTGGAGGGACACTCGTCGCCGGCCTTCTGCTCGAGCTGGCCATGCGCCACGGGCTTCCTGACGCTGCTGGCCGAGTCTTGAGCACCCCGCGCGCCTGCCAGACCAACTCGCCCGCCCATTTTCTTTTCCTTCGCCGCAGCGCTCTCTCGCAGCAACAGCGCGCCAGCTCCTCCATCGACGCCGAGCAAGCGCCGTCACCCAGCGTGCTCACCACCGCGAAATCGCCACCTCCAGTTAGCGCTCAGCTCCGCCTTCACCTCCCCTAGCTATTCCATCTCGCCGTCGAGCCGGAGAACCCAAGGTAGTGGCCCAATTGAGTTTTCGCCGCCACCACAACTCGCCGGAGTTGGAGCTCACCGTGGCTAGCACGGCATAGCTCCTCTCTTCCTTCCCTAGCTCCCGCCTTGTCTTCTCCATCACGCACTGTTACTCGGGTGATGATGTCACCATCCCCGCCGGCCCCGTCTGGCCGGAACGCGGCTGCGCACTGCCATGCGCCATGACCGAGCCACCGAGCTCCATGGCTGGGGTGCTTAGGGGTCAGTAGGGAGCAAGGTTAGAGTACCAATAGATGCGGTTCTTCACGTAGGGCACGCCGGTGCCATCGGTTTCGCCGAGGAGATCACCGTCGGCGAGCTCGACCATCGCCGCGCCGACGTGTGCCGTCTCCCCTGTTCTGTGTCTATGACACGGGGGTCCCGCGCATCAGTCGCTGAGCCGAAGAGGGAGCCAGGCTTGGGCTGCGCTATGTCGTGGGCCGTCGGATCTTTTCGGGCCGGCCCAGTACTGTTTAAGTGATTGGATTTCCCTTTTATTCTTTATTATCTGAAATCTAAAATGGTTTGAAAATTGTTTGGGTGATCAAACTTGCTCCAAATTTGTTGAAACAAATTTTGCTAGGTTCCTTATCATCAGATCTACTTGGGAAAATTATTGCATGTCATTTTTGGGATACTTTTCTATAGGATTTTATTTAATCATGGATATTGCTGATAACTTGAAAAATATGTAGAAAAATCTATAGTCTGCAGAAAAATATGATTTCAAGTTCGTTAATCTTCTTAGGTCATGTACTTCCTAGGAAAAATATGTTTCATGCATGTGCTGTGGGAAAATTTTGAGGTGTAGTTCAAGTGCCTTTAATGGCTGATTTTTGTTATTTTTTGCTAGAGAGCAAACTTTGTATAAAACATGCATGTGGTAATTTTTGTACAGTCATTATAGGCTATGAAAAACCTAGGAAAAAATATTAATTCTGTTGTTTGACACTTTTCATAGTACAAAGTAATTTCATGCTCATTTTTATGCTATAGCTTGTCACTTTTGTGTAGGATAGTTTACTTATCCAAATGTCATGAAATTTTTATGGTAGTCTGTTTAGGGTAGTATTATGCTACTGTAATTTTCTCAGATTTTTAGGAGCATCAGAAATATATGTTGCTATTCAAACCTATTATTAATTAGGGTTTAAGTAAATGTTGCTTTAAGTGTGATTAAGAAATTAGTAAAGCTTTGGTGTATCTTTGAAGTATTTAATAAAATATGTTGACTTAACATATTAGTAGTAGAAGAGAATGCAGTAGATGACATGTGCTTATAGTATAGTTTCTTGGATGATGTTGACTACCTTGTATTTCAACATACCCATGGCATTCATCTCCTTCGATGCACCGTTTGCATAATCACTTACGTGCATTGCATCATATAGGATCGCAAACCGAGAACCCAGTCATCATAACCGAGGAGCCAGAGGAGCAGCTCGAGGTGTAGCAGCAGGAAGTGCCAGAAGCCGACGAGGAGGACGTTGAGGAACTTCCGGAGTGCCCCGATCACCGTCCGAGCTCCTTCGAGAGAGGCAAGCCCCGGAGCATTTTTCTCCCGGTTTGCAATGATTTAGTTAAATACTTTACTTTAAAGTAATCCATTACGTTCAGGAGTTGTTTACAACCGTTGCTGCATTATACCTTGCTTACCTTTGTTATACTATATCCTTGTTACCCTGGTATCCGCAGTCGAGTCAATGCTTAGCTGGCTTAGACCGGTAGAAGTCAGGTGATTTCCTGTCACCTGCGAGCTATAGGTGGTTACCTGGATCTGCTTGGATGACTATGAAGTCATGGTATAACTAAGTGTTAAATGAAGTTGAGACCGGACGGAGACTTGCAGAGTTTTGGACTGTAGTGCTTTCCGTCTGTGTCGATTAAGGACCGACCGTTGTTGGGCCTCGAGTCATGTTGAACGCATGCCTTACATTTAGCTGGCCGGATAAAGTATCTTCCGACCGCGAAGCTGGGAGATTTTTCGGGCCGAGTAGATTGCCCGCAACGCACTGTACCGGAGCAGGTGTGGTAGGACACGGGGGCGGGATGATAAGACCAAAGTGCAGTCGGTTGGCCCCCGGGTACATGTGGTTCCTGGCAAACTCGAGATTCCTGAAAAGTTGACTCGGTGATCAATATCTCACTTTAGCGGGTGAGTGAGGTTTGTGTAAGGAACAAATCACCAGCTGGTTAGGAATCGATTCGAATCGCCATCGCTCCTGGATAGTGAGCACTTGACTTGAGTTACTTCATCGTAGTAAATGTTATGGAACACTTGGACAGTTATAATGAATATGACAGTATGGAAGTTGTTTAATGATCATTGGTTATCATTATCTGCTTAATCACATGTTTACTCTAGTATAGGTGCAAATCTAGTTGACAGGTTAATAATAATTAACTTGGCAATAATGCTTTTAGAAAGGTTCTTGAAATGCTAAAAATGCTTCTTTTTGCAAATGAGTCAGCTACCCTACTATAAAGCCCTTCATAATCCTTGGTGTCATTTATTTTTGGTTATGTCGGGTAAGTCTGGCTGAGTACCTTCTCGTACTCAGGGTTTTATTCTCACTTGTTGCAGATGGGCAGATGTATTACGGCTACTGTATCAACTGCCTTTATCCTACGATGGGTGATGCTTAGGACCATGGGCGTGGTCATTCCTTACGTCTCGTCTGATGCTTTTGTTGGAGATGATCATTCGCTGGCACTCTATTTAAACTCTGTGTGTGTGGTTTGAACAAATGACTTCCACTACTTTAATTCGAACTGGTTTGTAATAACTATGTTGAAACTCTGATGTATTTAAGATTTCGAACTTTTATGTAATGTGTGATGGTGACCGCTAAACTTATTACGATCATGGCTGGGACACAAGTTGGTTTGAAATCCTTCGTGATTTCACGGACTACCGGGTTATACGGGCTTAAGTTTGCTCAATCGTCTGCTCTGGTGGATGATTTTCTTACTTAATTTCGTATAATTGGTCGGTTCTGTCACAGCTGGTATCAGAGCATGGTTTAGCGTGTTACTGTTCACAAGTGTATTTAAAACAAAAAGGCATTGGAAAACGTGATTTTAAAACTATAAAGTGTGCCAGTGATCATATCCTTTATGCCCAGTTAAGGACTTTAGGTGGCTTAATTAAGTACTGACTGGGGTTCTTGCATCATATTTCTCTTTCGTCGCTCATACGGCGTGCTATTGTATGAGTGCCACTTGGTTGAGTGGTAATGAATGGATCATTTGCCTCTACGCCTCGGTAAGTGTGAGTTGTGAGAGCATGATCGGATACACCGCTGATCTAGGGTGAATGCTTATATGATGCTGGAGTAATTACATGTTCTACGCATGTTTTACAAAGGTATCTCATGTATGGGTCTTCCGTCTGTGGAGGCGATGCCGTCAATAGGACGATGGTTCGGGTAGTTACTACCGTAGTACACGTATCTGGGGATTCGTGTAGAGCGTGTAGATAAAAATTTTACTGCTTTTATGCATTCATTGGGAATTGGGCTGAAATGAATCTTCTGCAGGTACATAACAACGCTATCGTGTAGAACGTATTAGCTACGTATTTGAGAGATCGTTGTTATGCCACCGAATTCGTTGTTAGAAATTATTTATTTCCTAAGTTTGTGAGAACGTATGGCACATACATACATCATGTTACTTGTGCATTTCATTCATCTCATGCATTCCTCCCCTTATAAATTGATTATCTCATTTTGATAAAAGAGATATCACCAAAAATATGTTTCCCCGAAGTAATAAAAGAACTTTTTGCTACAGATGGCCCGCACGAAGCAGACCGCCCGTAAGTCCACCGGAGGAAGAGCACCCCGACGTCTGTTGGCCCTGAGGGAGCACCGCACCACGGACACCTTCTTGAGCGAGTTTGGCATGCCAACTTTGCTTTGGAGAGTGCTCCATGATGTGGGGTACCCAGAGGGTCAAGAGCCAGTGTACTCTTGGAATGAGAACCAGTTAGTAGATGATGGCCTTGCAGTAGTGGATATCACGGTTCCTGCTCTCGGTGATGCTCCAGACTGGGATGGTTGGCATTTGGAGTTTGAGGGTCGCACTCCGGCTGAGGGTGCAGAGGGAGCAGCCTTCCGTGTCATCAGGGACATTATGAGCAGATTTCCCAGTGAGCTTGCAGCAGCCCTAGCTGGTACTTTTCCTAGGGATGATCCTCGTGATGCCATTTGGGTTCAGCCTCAGGGAAGCGCATTGGTCAGAGGTCTAGCTAAAGGACAGGCTAGCGACAACCAGGCAATGAGTGCTATGTTCGCCGCCATCAGAGCATATGAGGGTCTCGAGAGTACCTACTGGACTTTGACTGGCTTGCGTAGTGAGGATAAGCTCAAAGGGAAGAAGCAGAAGAAGAGACAGACACGTGCTATAGCTAGCTTGCAGGAGCAGTTGGCTGATATGAACTTACAAAGAGATCAGGCGGTTGAGAGAGGTGATAGAGCTATGCAGCGAGTGCATACGTTGACTCAAGCCAACAACAATGCAGACCGCATGATTGGACAGCTGGTTTAGGAAAGGAATGAAGCCTGGAACGCAAGAAACCTTCTGCTGTAGAGGGTCGATGAGCTAGAGGAATACAACGGCTACTTGCACGAGGAGTTTCACGCGCTCTACAATGGGGTTGGCCCATATGCTCCACCAGTCACCGCTGGCATGGACATCGACGACGACAACCAGGATGAGCCTGCAGCTTCACCGGGAGACGATGGTGACGTCTCCGATCCCGACGATGGCCCCGAGGAGTAGGCTAGTTGCTTTGCGCTAGTATCTAGGTCTTGTCGCGATGGCATTTCTTTTGTTGGCATGTAATCTATCGTATGTTGCTTCAAACGTATGAGACTTGGCATGTGGTTGGAACTTGATTTTCGAATGCGATATCTGAACGCATAAAAAGTCCAGTGTATGTATGCTGGCAATGTGATTGTATGGACGCGATGTTTGCCGTTTAAGTAATTCGATTAAGTGCTGTTGTTTTAATTGGAATGCGATTGTTGTGCCTCTGTTTTATTGTATGAATTTATTCTCTCCAGTAAATTCAGTACGGCATAATTTTTCCTTCACTCGCAATTATTACAGCTTCACTCAATCGTACTTGTTGCTGAAATATGCAGATGACAAACACTCGCTGAACCACGTATGAGGCCGCTAAGCCCGGTGCCAATGGTGCGGGGACCGGTGGTGGTGGTGGTGTTGGAAACCACGGCAACAACAATGAACCTCCCCATGAACCGCATTTGCCACCTCCTCCCCCGTTTACCCCCGAGATGTTCCTCGCACAGCTACTCGGGAGTCAGCGCAACACGGAACAATCCTAGAAGAACATGGAGGATATTCTTCGAACCATCGCCAACAACGTTCAACGTGGTAACAATCAAGGTGGTGGCATGGGAGTGAACCAATATAGCAGCTTCAAGGATTTCATGAACACCAGGCCGCCAGTATTCAAGGAAGCAACAGAGCCACTCGATGCAGAGGAATGGATCAACACGATGGAAGATAAATTCCGTGTGTTGAGGATGACTGAGGTTCTAAAAATGGAGTACGCTGCACTTCAATTGCAAGGACCGGCGGGAATGTGGTGGAAGCACCATCGTACTACCTTCCCTCCAAATGCTCAGATTTCTTGGAGAGAGTTTGCTGAGGCTTTCCGTGGAGCCTATATTCCACCCGGGCTGACCGAGATGAAGTTGGGAGAGTTTCTGGCATTGAACTAGGGCACTAAAACCGTGACGCAATATCTGCATGCCTTCAACAACTTATGTCGCTATGCTCCTGACATGGTTGACACAGATGCTAAAAGGATAGCCAGTTTTAAGAGGGGTCTCAATCCAAAAATGATGAAGCATGTTGGTACCAACAACTGCGTCAGATTCAATGACTTCATCAGCGACTGTCTGAAGCAGGAGAAGAATAACAACGCTAGCACCATAGCCAAGACACGCAAGAGAGCCTTTGAAGGTGGGCCATCTCAAGCTAGAGCACCTATGGGAGGTCATCCTCCATATCGCCCATCGGCACCTGGCGCTAGATTCCGGCCACCTCAGCCAAGAAGCCAGAATTTCCGTGGACCTCAAAAGCCGTACAAGATGGCAGTACAGCCCAACAAAGTAGCCACAACTGCAGTACAAGGCAGTTCCAAGGGAGCTATGGGATCTGCCGGGACAGTAAGAGGACCCTGCTATAACTGTGATCAACCCAGTCATTTCTCGAGGTTTTGTCCGTACCCGCCTAAGAAGAAGCAACAGACTTATAATGCTAGAGTGCATAGTACAACAGTGGATGAAATTCCAGAGGGAGAGCCCGTCACTGCTGGTAAGTTTCCTATCAACGAAAACCCTGCAGTTGTTCTATTTGATTCTGGATCATCGCATTCTTTTATGAGTCAAGCATTTGCATAGAAACATGAACAACTATGCACATAATTGGGTTATGGTTACCGTATAAGTTTAGTAGGGGCTGATGTTTTGACCAACTGGATGGTTCGAGGGGCAACCCTTGAATTAGGTAGCAGGAAGTTCTGAGTGAACTTAATAGTTATGCCTGGATTAGTTTTGGATGTCATTATAGGGATGAATTGGATGAAGGATTAGGGAGCAGTCATAGATACGGGAAGTCGAGTACTTACCCTTAAGGATCCCCTGGGTGAGGGTACTTTCCAAGTACCATTGCCTCGAAGAACAGACCTTATAAGTGTTACATGTGCTACGGCAGTCATTCCTATTCATCAGATTCTGGTAGTGTGTGAATTCCCGGACGTATTCCCGGATGAGCTACCTGGTCTTCCGCCAGATAGGGAGATTAAGTTTGGAATTGAGCTAGTCCCCGGAACAGCTCCGATTTCAAGGAGACCCTATCGGATGCCTCCAGATGAGTTAGCTGAGCTGAAGAAGCAATTAGAAGATTTGTCAAAAAAGGGGTTTATTCGGCCAAGCAAGTCTGAATGGGGATGTCCCGCTTTGTTTGTGAAAAAGAAGAAAGAGGGCACGTTGAGAATGTGCGTAGATTATAGGCCACTCAATGCTGTGACCATCAAGAATAAATATCCCTTGCCACATATTGATGTTCTGTTTGACCAATTATCCAAGGCCAAGGTGTTCTCAAAAATAGATTTGAGATCCGGTTATCATCAGATTAAGATTAGGCCACAGGATATACCGAAAACTGCATTCTCCACCAGATACGGGTTGTATGAGTATCTTGTCATGTATTTTGGCTTGACGAATGCTCCCGCATACTTTATGTTTTTGATGAATACAGTTTTCATGCCAGAATTGGATAAGTTTGTGGTAGTATTCATCGATGACATTCTGGTGTACTTCGAGAACGAAAAAGATCATGAAGAGCATCTGAGAACTGTCTTGACCAGACTTAGAGATCATCAATTGTATGCTAAGTTTAGCAAATGCGAATTCTGGTTGAAGGAAGTTCCTTTCCTTGGTCACATTCTATCAGAGAATGGGGTGTCAGTCGATCCAAGTAAGGTGCGAGAAGTTATGAATTGGAAAGCACTGACCACAGTTCCGGAGATTAGAAGTTTCCTAGGACTAGCCGGTTATTACCGTCGCTTTATACTAGATTTCTCAAAGATCGCCAAACCGATGACGAGTCTCCTACAGAAGGATCACAAGTTTGTGTGGACAGAAGAGTGTGAAGCAGCTTTCCACACTTTGCGGAAACTGTTGACCACTGCTCCTGTTCTAGCACAACCAGATATTGAGAAACCCTTTGATGTGTTTTGCGACGCATCGAAGACTGGATTGGGTTGTGTTCTTATGCAAGAAAGGAGAGTCATAGCTTATGCATCACGTCAATTGAGAAAGCACGAGGTCAACTATCCAACACATGATCTGGAACTTGCTGCAGTTGTGCACGCCCTAAAAATTTGGAGACATTACCTACTTGGTAATGTGTGCAATATTTTCACGGATCACAAGAGTCTTAAGTATATCTTTACCCAACCTGAGCTAAACATGAGACAGCGTAGATGGTTGGAATTGATCAAGGATTACAACTTGAATGTGCAATATCATCCTGGTAAAGCCAATGTAGTGGCAGATGCTTTGAGCAGAAAGTCACATTACTTGAATGTGCAACCATTACTTGAAGATGGATTTGATCTAATGCATCCTGCTGTGTTACATAGTATTCAGATTAGTTGCTCTTTGGAGAGTAAGATAATAGAAGGCCAGAAAACTGATAAGGGGGTATTCCACATCAAAGAGAAAATAAAAGAAAAGCCATCTCAACACTTTAAAGTGGATGAACAGGGCGTGTTGTGGTTTGACAACCGTCTTGTGGTTCCCAAGGATCGAGAGCTTAGGAATAAGCTCATGGATGAAGCTCGCCTTTCTAAGCTATCTATCCATCCTGGAAGTAGTAAGATGTATCAAGGACTAAGATCTCGCTATTGGTGGACCAAAATGAACAAAGAAATTACAGCATATGTTGCCAGATGTGACACATGTTGTCGAGTGAAAGCCATTCACATGAAACCTGCCAGTATGTTGCAACCCTTATCAGTCCCTAGTTGGAAGTGGGACGATATCAGTATGGATTTTATCATGGGTTTGCCCACTACTCAAAAAGGACATGATTCGATATGGGTTGTGGATCGTCTTACCAAGATCGCTCATTTCTTGCCTGTCAAAACAGATTATCGACCACCTCAATATGCCGAGAGATATATCGCAGAAATTGTGAGGTTGCATGGAATACCAAAGACCATAGTGTCTGATAGAGGCTCACAGTTCATGGCTCATTTTTGGGAACATTTACACAAAGGCTTAGGAACTAGTTTGATTCGCAGTACCGCTTATCATCCTCAGACAGATGGTTAGACTGAACGAGTAAATGTTGTTTTGGAGGATATGTTGAGAGCCTGTGTATTGTCTTCCAAGGGATCATGGGAGTCATGGTTACCGTTAGCTGAATTTTCTTATAATAATAGTTATCAAGAAAGCATCAAGATGGCCCCATTCGAAGCTTTATATGGCAGAAAATGTAGAACACCATTGAATTGGGTCGAGCCTGGTGATAGAAGGTATTATGGCATTGACTTTGTAGAAGAAGCCGAGAAGAAAGTTCATATTATTCAGTAGAATATGAAAGCTGCCCAATCACGTCAGAAAAGCTATGCAGACAAAAGAAGGAGACCCCTTGTATTTGAAGTTGGTGACTATGTTTACCTGAAAGTCACGCCAATGAAGAAGAAAAGGTTTGGAATCCGAAGAAAGCTTGCCGCGAGATTCGTAGGACCATACAAGATCCTAGAACGAAGAGGTCTGGTAGCCTACAAGTTAGAGTTACCTGAAACAATGAGTACCATTTTCCCAGTTTTCCATGTATCACATCTCAAGAAATGTTTGCGTGTTCCAGAGGAAAGAATAGAACCTCGAGGTATTCAACTCAAATCAGATTTGGTGTATCGTGAGCAACCAGTCTGGGTGTTAGACACTAAGGAACGTGCTACTCGGAATAGTGTGGTGAAAACATACAAGATACAGTGGGATCATCATGATGAGGGAGATGCAACTTGGGAAATAGGAGAGTATCTACAAAAGGCTTATGAAGAATTTTATAACAAATGGTTCGTAACCCAAATCTCAGGACGAGATTTTTATAAGGGGGGAGGGCTGTAACACCCCTGGTGTTAGTCTTACCTAATTGCACTTGCATTTCCTGATCATGAGCATCATTCATCCATTCATAAGCATATATCACTTGAAACATGTGAAACATGATCATGAAACAAGAGTATCATTTCAAGTGTTTTCATCATTTCAGTACCTTTAGTGCTTGATTTTTGTATGACCAATCTATGGTATAGCTAAATATATTGTTAAACATCTTAGCTATGCTTAGAAAGTCATTAGGAACAATGTTCATGTTGATCATTTTGCCCAATTAAGATTTCAAATCATGGTTTGACTTGTTTTGACCCTAGGACTTTTTGGTTTGACTGTTCAAAAAGTACCACTTAGAATGTTTGCATGTCTAAGCAACCTAAAGCAAAGTTGTAGCAAATTTTATAAGGAACAAAAGTTATTTTGTGACCAAGTCATGAAAATGAGCACAACATGTTCAATTTGGGCCCACAAGTCGGATTTGTGGTGCTGACTCAACACTTAGAATATTTCTAAGTCAAAAGTCAGATTCTAGTTTCATGTACTCAACTTTGGCTCGATATAACTTGTGATCCAGTGAGATTTAGGTCTTGGTCCTGTAACATGATTTCTAGCTGGTACTTAGAGCTATAACTTTCATTTCTACTATTTTCGCTAAGGACCAACGGATTAGGAGTTAGAGCCTCACCAAATGGCGCTATCAGTCAGTTCATTGATCGCTGAATCGTAGCTACAGTACCCGACCATTTCAGAACCTCACCGCCGCGTGGAGGGACACTCGTCACCGGCCTTCTGCTTGAGCTGGCCACGCGCCACGGGCTTCCTGACGCTGCTGGCCGAGTCTTGAGCACCCCGCGCGCCTGCCAGACCAACTCGCCCGCCCATTTTCTTTTCCTTCGCCGCAGCGCTCTCTCGCAGCAACAGCGCGCTGGCTCCTCCATCGACGCTGAGCAAGCGCCGTCACCCAGCGCGCTCACCACCGCGAAATCGCCACCTCCAGTTAGCGCTCAGCTCCGCCTTCACCTCCCCTAGCTATTCCATCTCGCCGTCGAGCCGGAGAACCCAAGGTAGTGGCCCAATTGAGTTTTTGCCGCCACCACAACTCGCCGGAGTTGGAGCTCACCGTGGCTAGCACGGCACAGCTCCTCTCTTCCTTCCCTAGCTCCTGCCTTGTCTTCTCCATCGCGCACTGTTACTCGGGTGATGATGTCACCATCCCCGCCAGCCCCGTCTGGCCGGAACGCGGCCGTGCACCGCCATGCGCCATGATCGAGCCACCGAGCTCCATGGCTGGGGTGCTTAGGGGTCAGTAGGGAGCAAGGTTAGAGTACCAATAGACGCGGTTCTTCACGTAGGGCACGCCGGTGCCATCGATTTCGCCGAGGAGATCACCGTCGGCGAGCTCGACCATCGCCGTGCCGACGTGTGCCGTCTCCCCTGTTCTGTGTCTATGACACGGGGGTCCCGCGCATCAGTCGCTGAGCCGAAGAGGGAGCCAAGCTTGGGCTGCGCTGTGTCATGGGCCGTCGGATCTTTTCGGGCCGGCCCAGTACTGTTTAAGTGATTGGATTTCCCTTTTATTCTTTATTATCTGAAATCTAAAATGGTTTGAAAATTGTTTGGGTGATCAAACTTGCTCCAAATTTGTTGAAACAAATTTTGCTAGGTTCCTAATCATCAGATCTACTTGGGAAAATTATTGCATGTCATTTTTGGGATACTTTTCTATAGGATTTTATTTAATCATGGATATTGCTGATAACTTGAAAAATATGTAGAAAAATCTATAGTCTGCAGAAAAATATGATTTCAAGTTCGTTAATCTTCTTAGGTCATGTACTTCCTAGGAAAAATATGTTTCATGCATGTGCTGTGGGAAAATTTTGAGGTGTAGTTCAAGTGCCTTTAATGGCTGATTTTTGTTATTTTTGCTAGAGAGCAAACTTTGTATAAAACATGCATGTGGTAATTTTTGTATAGTCATTATAGGCTATGAAAAACCTAGGAAAAAATATTAATTCTGTTGTTTGACACTTTTCATAGTACAAAGTAATTTCATGCTCATTTTTATGCTATAGCTTGTCACTTTTGTGTAGGATAGTTTACTTATCCAAATGTCATGAAATTTTTATGGTAGTCTGTTTAGGGTAGTATTATGCTACTGTAATTTTCTCAGATTTTTAGGAGCATCAGAAATATATGTTGCTATTCAAACCTATTATTAATTAGGGTTTAAGTAAATGTTGCTTTAAGTGTGATTAAGAAATTAGTAAAGCTTTGGTGTATCTTTGAAGTATTTAATAAAATATGTTGACTTAACATATTAGTAGTAGAAGAGAATGCAGTAGATGACATGTGCTTATAGTATAGTTTCTTGGATGATGTTGACTACCTTGTATTTCAACATACCCATGGCATTCATCTCCTTCGATGCACCGTTTGCATAATCACTTACGTGCATTGCATCATACAGGATCGCAAACCGAGAACCCAGTCGTCATAACCGAGGAGCCAGAGGAGCAGCTCAAGGTGTAGCAGCAGGAAGTGCCAGAAGCCGACGAGGAGGACGTTGAGGAACTTCCGGAGTGCCCCGATCACCGTCCGAGCTCCTTCGAGAGAGGCAAGCCCTGGAGCATTTTTCTCCCGGTTTGCAATGATTTAATTAAATACTTTACTTTAAAGTAATGCATTACGTTCAGGAGTTGTTTGCAACCGTTGCTGCATTATACCTTGCTTACCTTTGTTATACTATATCCTTGTTACCCTGGTATCCACAGTCGAGTCAATGCTTAGCTGGCTTAGACCGGTAGAAGTCAGGTGATTTCCTATCACCTGCGAGCTATAGGTGGTTACCTGGATCTGCTTGGATGACTATGAAGTCATGGTATAACTAAGTGTTAAATGAAGTTGAGACCGGACGGAGACTTGCAGAGTTTTGGACTGTAGTGCTTTCCGTCTGTGTTGATTAAGGACCGACCGTTGTTGGGCCTCGAGTCATGTTGAACGCATGCCTTACATTTAGCTGGCCGGATAAAGTATCTTCCGACCGTGAAGCTGGGAGATTTTTCGGGCCGAGTAGATTGCCCGCAACGCACTGTACCGGAGCAGGTGTGGTAGGACACGGGGGCGGGATGATAAGACCAAAGTGCAGTCGGTTGGCTCCCGGGTACATGTGGTTCCTGGCAAACTCGAGATTCCTGGAAAGTTGACTCGGTGATCAATATCTCACTTTAGCGGGTGAGTGAGGTTTGTGTAAGGAACAAATCACCAGCTGGTTAGGAATCGATTCGAATCGCCATCGCTCCTGGATAGTGAGCACTTGACTTAAGTTACTTCATCGTAGTAAATGTTATGGAACACTTGGACAGTTATAATGAATATGACAGTATGGAAGTTGTTTAATGATCATTGGTTATCATTATCTGCTTAATCACATGTTTACTCTAGTATAGGTGCAAATCTAGTTGACAGGTTAATAATAATTAACTTGGCAATAATGCTTTTAGAAAGGTTCTTGAAATGCTAAAAATGCTTTTTTTTGCAAATGAGTCAGCTACCCTACTATAAAGCCCTTCATAATCCTTGGTGTCATTTATTTTCGGTTATGTCGGGTAAGTCTGGCTGAGTACCTTCTCGTACTCAAGGTTTTATTCCCACTTGTTGCAGATGGGCAGATGTATTACGGCTACTGTATCAACTGCCTTTATCCTGTGATGGGTGATGCTTAGGACCATGGGCGTGGTCATTCCTTACGTCTCGTCTGATGCTTTTGTTGGAGATGATCATTCGCTGGCACTCTATTTAAACTCTGTGTGTGTGGTTTGAACAAATGACTTCCGCTACTTTAATTCGAACTGGTTTGTAATAAATATGTTGAAACTCTGATGTATTTGAGATTTTGAACTTTTATGTAATGTGTGATGGTGACCGCTAAACTTATTACGATCATGGCTGGGACACAAGTTGGTTTGAAATCCTTCGTGATTTCACGGACTACCGGGTTATACGGGCTTAAGTTTGCTCAATCGTCTGCTCTAGTGGATGATTTTCTTACTTAATTTCGTATAATTGGTCGGTTCTGTCACATCCTCCACCTCAATCGTCACCGTAGCACGAATTCTAGTGAGCTACTGGTGCTTGCCCGCTATCTCTACCACCCGATAGAACCTTAGGCTGTTGAAACAGTCATGCCGCCACCGTGGATAGCCGCTCGCCGCTGCAGCCCTCGATAGTGCACCTCTGAGTCCCTAACCACCACCCATCTTAGCACGTTTAACCGTAGATGGCGACTGACCCGCTAAATGGGTCCACGCAGGCCCCTGGTGGCTGGCGTAGATGCCCAGTGCCGCTGCTCGCCGCACCACCATACACGGGGTGGCTGGGGGTGCGCACGGGGAAATTTGGAAAAATCTAGGGGGTTAAGTGAATTCTCCAAAGAAAGGAAGAAATAGTATTAGGACCTAGTTGTGGTTTGGAAAAAATTCGAGGGCTCATTTGCTAAAGTGCCAGCATGGGCTCCCTATCGTGGGACATCTCGTGCGTGGGCTGCGCTCTGCGCTGGGCCACCGGGCTGCTGGGCCGAATGGTGGCCACCGGCCCTTTTCCTTTTCTAAGCATTTTCTAATTTAGTGTCTAAGGTAAAATTGTAAATTTAATATAAAATTTATAATTGTGAAACCAATTTTGTTAGGTTCCTAAAATCATGATCTATCTGCTTATATATTTTGTTCACATAGTTTTATAATATTTTTCAGAAGTGATCTAATTAATTTGAGATGCTTAATATTATTAAGATATAAACTTGTAGAAATTTTTATGATAAATTAGTGATAGTGTTGGCTCTGAAACTTTCACCCCTAACATTATTAGGTGCTCACTGTAATTTTTGTAGCTCCATAATAATTAGTTTACTAAGGTAGCTAAATGAGCCCTAGTTCGAAAATACATATTTAATCAATAAAATATCAAAACACCTTGGGATTTTAAAACTAGAACATTTTTCCGGAGGCAAAGCCTTACTAGATGACGTAGATACGTAGACTAGTACGTTAGTCATTAAAGCTAGCTTGTTAGCTTGCAGAGCATAATCGTATATTTAAGAGTTGCGGTTATCGTTGATTAATTGTGCCTCTGCGTTGCATCCACATATATCATAATAGGAACAACGATGGAACATGGAGTCGACTGAAGTAGCAGAAAACATGGTGCCTTGATGATCGTGTCACTATGATGGAATGCTAACTTTCGGTTATATCTTATCCAGACAAGCCCCGTTGCATAACCCCTATTATTCTACACTTTATTTTATGCTTGTGCATTAATTTTTAAGGAGTTGAATGAAACCACTTGCATATATATATCCTTATTCTATGAGTCCTACTAGTATGTCAGGATCGTATAGATTGCTCTGCTATAGGACGTGGTAGAAGTCGAGTGATTACCTGTCACTCGTGAGAGATAGGAAATATATTATTGTTGTTATTATATTACTATCACATGAAATATATATATATATATATATATGAATGGTAATTGGAGACCAAGCGGAATGGTACCTTGGATCTAGACTTGGTTAGGCATTAGAGCGAGGCTCGGATTGCACTTGTTCCGCCTGTGTCGATTGAGGACCGTCCATTGCTGTGGATGGTAATCAGGTCACAGACTTATTATCTAGAGCTCGTTACGCACTTGTCGTGGGTTCTAGCTCTTTATGGACTGACTGATTGGAGGCGGAGAAAGATGGAGGTATAAGCACCATACTGAAATCGGGTCTCAGTTGTGGAGGCTTGGAGTCCAAGTTTGGACGGGGACCTAGACCCCTCGACAGAAATGGAATGGGTTGGTCTTGTTTGTGCCTGGGGTACAACGGGCATGTGTTTCGGGGTACCCAGCTAGAATACATTGGTTCACGAATCGCCATTTCCATGAGACAGTACCGACTTGGCTATTGTCTAGTAAGAACTGGAATATGAAAGATAGTAAAATGGTTCTGATTGTTCACCACCTGCTTGAAAGTAGCATATGTGCTTACATAGAATGGTTAGTTAATGAACTAATGATGACTACTAATAAAATTGACTATAAGGACGCACGTTTAGTAATGCTTCCGCAGATGCAATAACCCACAAGCCAAATAAGCCTTGCATATCCTTGGAGTCTTTTATTTTTCTCTTATCGGGTAAGACTTGCTGAGTACAATCGAGTACTCAGGATTTTATTTCCCCTGTTGTAGGTGATCGAAGGATACATAGAGCTGACTTTTGTGTGTGGAAACCTTTAGGTGGGCTCAGAGAGGATTCCTTTCACGTTACGACCGTAGTGTTTATTTATAACACTCACTAAAGGTTTTTATAAAAAAAGATGTAAAATCTGTTAGCATCTCTTGCATAAAAATGTCCACTATATTAATGATCAATCATGTCATTAAATTAATCCTTGCTTCCTCTGTAACTCTGATAACATTGTTATATTCCGCTGTTATAATCAAGTGAGGTAATATTCTGTATTGTAATAAAGTTATGTAAGAAATGACTGAAGAATGTTGTAAGCTTTATTCTCTCATTTATAATCGTAATGGAAAAATGTAGATTTTTGAGATCTCCCTTGGAATGTGCTTGACGGAACTATGTAGTTTAGTGTCCTCTCTTAAGTACTTAGTGTCTAATGAAAGACAAGTACTCCTGGGAGACATTAGATTAGGTGATTCTACGACAGAATGTGCAAGGCGAGAGGTTGTGGGTTTTGAATACCAGTGGCTGCACTTATTCAAAACTTGTGGTAATTAAATCTTGTGAGATATGATCGGTCCTCTAGGCTTCTGACCACATAATTATTTTTTCTTTTTTTAAAAGGATTTTAAATGATTTAAAAAAATCTAAAAAATATTTTTAGGGATGGTTGACTTAAGTCAAGTGACTCTAAAAATTGATTTTTAAAGGCGGTTGTCTTAATAGAACTATGCCTGAAAATCAATTTCTAGAAACGGTTTTAAAACCGCCCATAAAAATCACTTATTTTACAATTGATGGCATAGTAGCGGTTTTTTAAACCGCCCCTGATGTTCGTTTTTGACCGTTAACAAAAATGCTTTCTGTACTAGTGTTGCTTACCCTATGCTCAGAAGCATGTTGTATTACTTTGTAGCAGTGTTCGTCTAAACGGCAGTTTAAACGGCCAGTAAACGGTAAACTGTGGTAAACTGTTTTATTTAGGGGTAAACGGAAATTAAATGGTTGACCGTTTAAACAGTAAAAAAAAACAGAAAAACGGTCTAAACGGACTAAACAGAACGGAGATAAACAACATTAAACGGGCTAAATAGCTGTTTAAACGGTTGTTTAGGCGAACACGAGGTAAATCTAGTTCAGTTTTGTATGGATAAATTTGTATACTTAAGTTTATTATATTTATAAATGTGTACACTTGATATGTTACATGCATAAATATCTATATTTGGTTCTTTTCACAAGCATAAATATATATACATACTAAAATAATTGATTTTTACTCAGATAAATATGTATAAATACTAGAATACTTAATTTTTTACATGCACATATATAATTATATGTATATTTTTTTAAGTACAAAACTGTTTAGACCGTTTAACTTCGTTTAAACACCGTGTAAACAGCCTAAACGCTAAATGAAGGGCGACCGTTTAAAGACCGTTTACCGTTTAGGAAAACATTGCTTTGTAGTGTACACCCTCTCTGTTGCTGGCACGCAGTGATGCCACATTGAACCTAATCAAGTTCATGTTGCTAATCCCAATGGTACATGCCTTTGCTATGATGGACATACACCATTATCTCCAATTTTAAGACACCAATAATCGAGCAGGGCATTTGAGTGCTTCACAAGGCGTGTCAAGCATCACTTACATTTTCCTCCCTAGAAGATCATCTTGTTTGTGCACCATTCAGTTGGTGTTTAGCAATGTGTGGAGAAGACACATATGGTGATTGTAGCCACCATCAAACCAATGTAGTCAAGATAGCAGTCTTCATATTACACCCAAGTCAAGATAGCAGTCTTCATATTGTTGTTCAATGTTTCCTTTGAAAGAATCAGGAGGGGTTGCCCCCTACTACTAGTTATGTGCATATATATATAAAGAAAAGCAACAACGAAAGTACAACTTGTCAAAGGAGTCAGGAAACAAAGAAAGTGACAAAGAAAATCAGGAAGATTACAACTGGGCTTCGAGCCTTTGGGAATTAGAGGGAAGTATCTGCCTTTCGTTCGATGAATAATCAAAGTGAATTCTTTTCTAAAAATTGATGTGCAATTGTGAAGGGTTGGTGTTATTCCTCTAAAAACAAGATCGTTTCTTGACATCCTTATGCTCCAACACATGAGGCCAATCATTTCCATGTAGAACAGTACTTGGAGTTGATGCTTGAAGGATCTAAAGATGTCTTTTGGCTCTTGAAGTCCGTCTAGTTGTAGACTGTGGGAGCGCCAACAAGCTGTCACAAAATTGCAGTAGCAGATTCCTCAATTGAAGATGTGCAATGTACACAATTGTAAGACTGGCGAACCATATTCTTGCGCTTCAAAAGTTCACGTGTACTAAGTCGGTCCCTGAGAAGCGGCCAACAAAAGACTTTGTGCTTCGACTAAAGTGAGGATTTTCATAGCCACTTAAAAGCTTTGTGTGTTGGTAAGTGACCAAAGAGAGTTTTATTTGCTTTGGCAACTGAAAAGTTTGTTGAACCCCAAATGTAGGTCCACTTGTCATTATCCTGTGTAAGGTGGAGATTTTGAAGATCTAGAGACAAAATTTGTAGCTGCGCAAAGGCTGTGACAGACAAAGGTAGATGGAAGAGTAGCTGCGGACTATCTGGATTTTTTGCCTTGGAGATAGAAATCTTGTCGTTCTTTGCAAAGGAGTGCAATTCGGGATAAAATTGATTGAGAACTCTGTCATTACAGAGGTCCTCCCATAAAAGACAGTTTGTACTGTTCCGAACTATAATTGAGGCGACCCCTTTATAAGTGTTTAAAAGTCTCAAGATATCTCTCTACCAAAAGGAACCTTTCGTAATTTGACTGTAGAGTTTGTTGTTGGTGTAATGCTTTTCCCAAATCAAAGCAACCTAGAGGGGTATCTACCTTGTTGAAAAACATATGGAGGTTCTTCAACATGAGCGCTTCATTTTGTGTTCTTAGATTTAGAACTCTTAGACCACCTTCAGGCTTTGGAGTGCAAATCACTAACCATGCTACTTTTGGGGGAGTTTTGTTGTTGATATCAACCCCACGACAAAAACACTTACGGTATTTATCAATTTGCTCAATTACAATGAAATGTAGTTTGAAGGTGCACATATAAAAGGTCGGTAGAGAAGGAAAACTACATTAACCAACTAAAGATGGCCAGCTTGAGAAAGGAAAACTGAAGTGGAGACAAGTCTTTGTTCAAATTTTGTAATAAGGGGTAGAAAATCAATCACCTGTGGTTTTGTTAAGCCTAGTGGAAAAGGCCTAGGTAAGTGAAAGGTAGAGTACCTTGGGCACATCCAAAGGTAGCAGCCAGAAGTTCTAATTTGTCTAGAGTAACATTAATGGGGTCATCATTGACTTTGCATAATTTACTCTCAGGCCTACTGATTCAACAATGTTCAGCATGTTCGCTTGTTGGTTTCAGCCAGGGCTTATCAGCCAGCCAACAATGTTTTTCTCTCACGACAAACTAGCACCAGCCGGGCTTATCAGCCCAGAAACCAACCAGCGAACAGGCTCGTTGTTGAGTAAAGCTTTGAGGGTAAAAAGCTCCCTTCCATAGGCTTTCATGATAGTGAGAGTTTTGTCTGCATATTGGATAATTGGAAATTTTTGTGTCTGCATATTGCAGGAGGTCTGCAGCAAAACAATGAAAGGTTTTTCCAGGTGTTCCATTGGGAAGAATCGAAGAAGTGCTAGATACAAAAAATCATTTTCATCCATCTCGTTCACTTGGGTCCAAAACCTTTGGGCAACATGACCTGTATCATAGCCTCATGCTCAACCTTGTTAAATGCTTTCTCAAAGTGAAGCTTAAGAATGACAAGTTCTTTCTTAGAGTGATGACAAAGGTGAAGGTATTCAAAAGGCCAAGCAAGGCAATCTTGTATAGTCCTTGATTTGATGAAAATATATTAGTCGCATGATGTAGACTTGTAATCTGTTGACAAGGAGCTTTGTGATAATTTTCATTGTGCAATGCAGAAGCGAAACGGACCTTAAGTTATTGGAGGAGGCTTTTTGGGACTGGGTTATAAGTAAACCATTAATACTTTGCAGGAAATTTGCGAAACCAATATTTTAAGACTAATTAGTCTATAATTTGACAATATGGCGCTACAGTAAACCAATGCTAATGATGAATTAATTAGACTTAATAAATTCATTTTACGAATTAGTCACAGCTTATATAATTAGTTCTATAATTATCTTATGTTTAGTCTTCCTTATTTACATCAAACATTCAAACTCCCCCTAAAACGGCAGAGTTACGATTCCGATGCGGAACGGAATGGGTCAGCTCTCGACATATCCGATCCGACCGTTTTCCGGCGTGCGCGCGGAGTGCTCCACGCGTCCATCCCGGGCCAGGCGTCCTTCACGCCTTCCTTCTCGCCGCCGTCGTGTCCTCCTCCATCCCTGCAGCTGCAGTGGGGGTGGACCGGAGATCTCCGCGCCAGCTCCGATTGGTTCCTCTTTTCCCGCTTCCGTTGGTAAGGAGATACCCTAGCTTCCGTGGATTCGTCTCCTCGTGCAGATTTTTTTTTTTTTTTTTGGTACGGGCACTCCAACCCGTCCAGCTCGTCGCGGATTCAGTTCATTTGCCGCGCGGCGGAGTACTGGTCTGCAGCTGATTGTTTTTCTTTTCCAACAGCTTCTTCCGCGAGTGTCACTCAGGTCCTCCCTTGAGTCCCTGCCCCTCCCCTGTGCTGTCTGTGCTGCAGCCAAGAGAAGTCGTTGCTGCAGGAGTGCAGAGAGCCTTGGATTGGATGTGGGATGAAGCGATGGCATCGGACGGAGGATCCTCCTCTAGCTTCCGTGAGTTGTACGGCAACATCCACGGCCCGGCGGTGCTCACTGGCGCTGCGTTTGCGCTTGTGGCGCTCCTCATCTCGCTCTGGCTCATCCTGCAGCACCTCAGATCGTACAACGATCCAGCCGTAAGTAACTGATGTTTTTAGTTTTGTTTACGCCACATTACATTCCATGAAAAAGTAGTGATCCCCTGGTGTGTGTAACTGATGTTTACGGCTTGTTTGTTGTTATCCGTGCTGAACATTTGTACTCACCTGCTGCTGAAATCCTGCAGGAGCAGAAGTGGATCGTAGCTGTGCTGTTTATGGTGCCTGTTTATGCCTCTGAATCTGTAAGCGCTAGCTCCGCTTGTTCTGATGCCCAGTCGAGGCAGAGAAATGCTATTACTAGAAGTAGTTGTCATTTCGCATCAATAGAGAACTTATCTTGAGAAAATATCAGTGTAGTTCTTCACTACTTCGCGAACAAAATATGAATGGTCGAATGGTGTTTCACTAACTGGCTTCAAGTACTGGTGTGGATGACTGGACGTGTGGTTGTCAAGATTGGCCCTTTCAGAGTAGTTGGGATGCTTTGATTTAGGATCTCCTTTAATTTTCCTTACAATGCAAAGGTACTGACATGAATTGATATCCCATTCCAGTTTCCGATTCTTTTCAGATAATTTCGCTGTGGAATTCAAAGCTCTCTCTGGCTTGTGATATATTGCGGAATTGTTACGAAGCCTTTGCTCTGTATGCCTTTGGACGATACTTGGTCGCTTGCCTTGGTAATACTGCAGAATAATCTGCATCAGCATGTTTGTGATCTTTTTTGTTCTCTAGATGGATCATTGTAATCTTGTGATGATCAGCTACATATTTATGCTCCCACTCTGTCAGCTCTCTGAATTATTAGTTGCACTCATTTTTCATTTGTTGTTACATTACGCTTCAGGCGGGGAACGACAAGTGTTCCATTTGCTTGAGAACAGAAGAAGGGATGAGCTGAGCGAGCAGTTGCTAGAGAGTCAAGACAGGACACAAGCTCATAACCGAAGCAGAGTCTACAGTTTCTTTTGTGACCCTAATGCTCTGGGAGAGAACTTGTACACGATTATAAAATTCGGTCTTGTGCAATATGTGAGCTATTTTATAATGAGAATATGTTCCCTTACTCCACACTGGCAGATAATGACATGCCATAACTTTGTTTGACAAAATTGCAGATGATTCTGAAGACACTATGTGCTTTGTTGGCGTTGATCTTGGAGCCTTTTGGGGCCTATGGCGATGGTGAATTCAAGTGGAATTACGGGTATCTGTCTTTTTCACCTTTTTTGGTTATCGAAATTAGCAAAACATCTGAGGTTGAGGAAACCCAAAATTGAGTTTTTATTGCATCAGATTCATAAACTTATTTCTATATTCTACTAAAAAAAGAAACTCTTCAGTATTTCCCTTCTTTCTGTGTGCAAATAATTATGTTTCACTATCATGTTGCTACTATGTTGTTTCCTAACATGTCGTGCTTTTATATGCAGATATCCTTATATTGCTATTGTCATAAATTTCAGCCAGACATGGGCATTGTATTGTCTTGTAAAATTTTACAATGCAACACATGAAAAACTACAGGCAATAAGGCCACTAGCCAAGTTCATAAGCTTTAAGGCCATTGTATTTGCCACTTGGTGGCAAGGAGTTGGCATTGCAATCATTTGCCAAACTGGACTCCTGCCCAAAGAGGGAAAAGTGCAGAACGCACTACAGGACTTCCTCATTTGCATTGAGGTACACCTCCTGGTAAACCATCTCTTCCTCGTTACTTGGGGGTAAAACTCTAATCCCTTTCTGGTAGATGGCTATCGCAGCTGTAGCACACGCCTATGTCTTCACTGTGGAGCCATACCAGCAGCGCATCCCTGTACTTGATCATGGGGAAATCACATGTGAGGAAAGTAAAATGGAGGCGAAGTTAGATGTCAACGATGATACAAGCAGTACACCACCTACCATTGAGGAGCAGGAGACCCATGTTGAAGCTCCAGGGACGAGCATCAAGGAGAGCGTGCAGGATGTTGTCCTCGGCGGCGGCCAACATGTAAACTGATGGCTTCTGAATTTCAATACCTTGGCACCTGAATTCAGAGTTGTTCATGTTTAACATAATTACTACTGGCTACTTCTTCAGGTTGTCAAGGATGTTGCCCTTACAATCTCACAAGCGATTGGACCTGTGGAGAAAGGTGTCGAGAAAGGCGTTGGGAAGATTCAGGAGAAGTTCCATCATATCTCGCTGAAGCCAGGGGACAAGAAAGAACCTGAAGTTGATGTGGAGGAGCACATAACTGAGAATGTGGTGGATGGCAAACCTGTTGCAGTCAACGCAGAGGTTGAAGTCGAACAGAAGGTGCAAGATAGTGGCAAGGAAGGTGAAACTGCCGTGGTCGAGACTGATGTGGAAATCAAAAGAACAGAGAAGGACGATGAAGTGTAGTGCTCACCCAAAGCATCTGAAGAATTGCATAAAGCTAACGAAAGTGCAAAAAACGTGTACATAGTTTATGTACTTTTCCCCTTCTGTTCTGGGATTAAACCATCCTGTCCCTTAATACAGTGATTAGAATTACATCGACGCTGCATACAACTTATATATAGTTCATTCTTGAAAGATGTACATACAGAAAACCGATGCTTTTTCTTAATCGAGTCAAGTTAGATAAACACGTGATGCCTATTCTATACATTAATTAATGGAAGTATTTACATTTACATTACTATACAACACAATCTCACCAACTTGCTCATGTGCCTCAGCCCTCAGTTCGGCCCGCCGCAGCAAAGCTCTGAGCAGCACTCGAAGCATCCCAGACACGCGAGGGCAGCGCAGGCCTGCGCCATGACAATGGCACACTGGTCGTTCATCTTGCTGCACGCCTTGATGAAGCACATGCAGCAGCAGCAATCCGCCACGCGGCTGCAGCAGCCAACGGCCTTCTCGAATATCACAAACTTCTCCGGCGCTTTCATGTCTCCGAATCCTGTTGTCAGGTTCTCCCTTGTCGCCGCAACATCACCAAATCCCAGTGCTAGGCCACCAAGCGGCATCGCTGGTAGCTCATCTGGGCTGCTTTGTTTTGTTGGTTTATTCTTCGCCTGATCAAATACAGCAGTATTAGTCACAGATTGTGGCGGCTTTCTAGTTTAAATACATATTTTGGCTAGCATAAACCATCATATATTGGTGCAAGCAGTGTGCTTTGAGTCTCGGTATAAAAGTTGTCTCTGAAACTCTTGGGAGAATGTACTTTCATGTAAGATATTAAAGTCCATATTTCCAAATGGACCAATGAAAATGTTGAAGAAACAAAAATGAACATGAATATTCAAAGGTGTGTTGCCTTCTGTATGGCCCTGTTGCTCTGATCTTATAGTTTACAGTCTTCATTAACTTGAATTGACGATAAACCAAAATTTAGTTATTATAGAAATATAAGCTTTGTAGGAAAAAAAAATCGACCTGTTGTGCTGGATCTATTTTGTCCAAGCTGGTTTGAAGTAGTACCATGCGTGTGTACTCAGAAGGAAGGCTATTCTGTCTGCTTAATTTCACAACCTGTAAGTTAAAGCAGAGAGGATATAATGTTATAAAAAAAAACTATTGTTATTAAGTGCACAGAAATAGACTGCAGCAACCCTAAATGTTGGCAGAAAGTAGCCATGATGTATAACGGTTCTAGTTGTAATGCAGTGGTGGTTATTTCACTCTTGACGAGAAAAAAAAGAGAAAACAGCTAAACGATACAGTAGTGACAAAGTTGCAACATCACGATACTTGATTGCAAGGACTACTATCACAAAGGATCAGTAGTTCAGTACTAGTAATACCTTACAAAAGGCAATGGCAGAAAAGAAAGCAATGTATAAAACTACGAGCGCAATTTGAGACAATCGATATGCTTGTTTCATAGGTAAATGCGAGGCTTGTCAAAACCATCACCAAAACAGATAATTTTGTTAATGACTCGTAAATTAACAAATTGAGTTATCCATCTCGTGATTTTGGTGATTCTTTCACAGTTTAAGAATTTATTTTTAATAGACATTAAATACTGCCCTAAAACGAGCACCAACAGTCATACTAAAACTTCAGCATCTTGGTTGCAGTGTTCATTTAAGGACCTTCAGTGTTCAGCCACTAGCTGATGTGATTCTAGCATATTTTTTCTCTAATATGCAGGACAGCTGTGTATCATTTCTGATGCACATAGCTCTCTTGCGTGTTCGAGAAAAAGGTGTGTACAATTTCATTAAAGAACGAACATATCATACAAAGTGACACGACAGATAAGAATTAGCCTTTAATGGATTAAAATTACCTTTTGCTCGAGCTCTTTATTCTCCATAAGCCATGCTTTTGCTGTGAGAAGATCCATCTGTTGCTTTGCCAATACCTGAGATCGGAATCAGCAAATACAACAACACAGCCTTTTAGTCCCAAACAAGTTGGGGTAGACTAGAAAAAAAAACGTAAGTAGACCAAGAGTACTTGTTTAGTTCAAGGAATAATTAATTTCTTATAGGTCACTGCAAACAATATTTCAAGGGAGGATGGATATGCCATACATTGTGGCTCTAACTTCTGTCTCAAATCAAAATTGTCAGTGACAGTGAGGGATTTAGCAAAAAATTGAAGTGGCTAGTGAATATTAAATCCTTTTTTGATCAAGGATATGCAGATACTTTCATGACTACAGACTTCAGCAATTAAAACATCAATTCAGTATTCAGCATATTATTGGAGCGATTGCCTTCATAACAGATGGGGCTGCAAGTGCAAGACAAAGCGGTATTCACCCGTTCGGTTAATCTGTCTGTGAGGGTAGTTTGGGGTTGTGACTGCTAGTATTTTGGTTCCTGGTTTAGTATAGTTACCAGCTGTTTGGGGTTTTGATTTGCTAGACTGTCTGGAATGGCTTTGAGTTGGGTGGTCAGTGGTCTTTCCATCCAGGATGATGTAAACTATTTGAAGGTTTTTGGCATTGCCTTCAACTCTAAAAGAATTGCCTTCATAACAAGAAAAAATGGCATTTTCAGTGCATTTGCGATCAATATTAGTAATTTTTCCTACCAAAAATGGATGAGTACATCACTGAAATAAACAGGCCTTGTTTGTGCTCTGTTGTGCCACAGGTCCAGTTTGCACAAATATGGTCAGAAGTGTTGGAATGGAAAGCGAGGGTGTTGCTTTTGCAACCACAAAGAAACTATTCACCGCTTTTCTTCAGTTGCCATTTTGCTACATCAGTTTGGCGCATTTTACAGAACTCCAGATTGCTCTAGGTACAAGTCCATCTACAAGTATTGTGCACATGTTGGTGGATTATCTTTTGGGTGTGGGACATGAGCAAAAGAAAGAAATTTTTAGGTTCAGGTAGCTGCTCTATGCTCTACAGGTAGCTGCTCTATGCTCTATATGGCTATGTTGAAATGATATCTGTTGTTGATAAAAAGACATACATGTCTTTTATGCGAACATCTTCAGGGGAGTTTATTACTTCAGACATTGGGCTTTGTTTCAAAAGGTGCAGGCATTGGAGGGCATACAAGTGGTATCCCAAGCTTTGGAGGTCGTTACCATGAACTCATTTACCAAGAATAACTGGCAATTTAATAATAAGCAATGTGGCTAATATTTTAAGCATCATCTGGGTGATTATATTTATTTGCGATTGCAGCTTCACTCTATAATAATGGACAAGGTTGTATGCATCCCATGATGAAAAATGCCGGAACAATTTCCTGGATCTAAATTCAAGCTATGCATGGTATGGGGCATTTGAGTCTTTCTCATAGTAAAGAAACTCTACCCAAATGCCACATGTTATAATGGAAGTGTAGTCAATTACATGTAATTGCAGTGCTACATTTGCAATTATGCATTTATTATGTGGCATATGTGCAAATTGAATGAGACAAAGGCAATATGCATCTGTCCCATAAAACAATTCAAAATAGGAGAACAATTTGGTACTACGACCTTGTACACCAGTAATATAGTCATAATCATGCAAACCATAGAACTTTGGCTGTGTGTCTAAGTGTGCCAAGAGAGGAAATGGTTCAAAGTCAAGTCAAATTAACAAATTGCATTTACATGTTTTATTTGGCTACGTTGTTTAGTGCTCGCACTACACAATCTTTAACTGAACACTTGGAATGATGCATAAAACAGATGGGTAAGCCACTTCCAATATATCTGGTTACACTGTAAGTTTCTTGGGGTCAAGAAGCCACTTCAAATTAATCCAATAGAGTTCAGCCTTAAGGTAGAGGAAAACTTCATTCTTATTTCGTACAAGGTATCTGTATCGGCAATTTAAAATAATTGACCATCAAAGTTACTCTGATACTTATACTGTCTATTTCATTGACTGATGTACATCAGCAGGTCAGAGTAATTGTAAAAAAAAATCATCTGAAAATAACTACATAAGGAGTATTGAGTATCTTACTTTATCAAGAGGTATATCCTTTATATGTTGGACTTTCAATTCAATAGATATTTCCCTCATGTCAGCCAAGTGACCCTTGGCAATAAGTGTCTCCGGAAGCTTGCCATTGTACCTTCCAGAAACACACAATGGATATTTTGCTGAAATGTCTGGAATATATTCAGAATCCACCTGATTGGAAAAGAAAAGCTTGAATGTAAGAAACATAGCTGTATAACCAGATAAGGAAACTAATGGCTAAGATACTGGCACAGTTCACTCGGCTTTAATCAACTTTCTTATTGCAATGACGATGGCCTAAAAACTACATGCATCTACAAGGTAATCCTTCCTTTTAAAATAGTTGCATAATCTAAGGGATTCATCATTTCAATAGTAGACCCAGCTTTATCCTCTGTTCTGGCCCAATATATCAATTGCTGTGGACAGTTTGTTTTGTGTTGTGTGCACAAGGTAGTTGAACAGCTACTTTGAAAGGAGACCGTATCACACTGTATAGTAGATATAATCTTATCATCAGGAGAATAGAAAAGGTAATTACATGGGTTGCTCTTTCACAGGCAGCAACAGAACAGTGAATGTACACTAAAAATTACTCACTTCAAAATCTTGAATATGCTTTATGGCATCAATGGAAACATTTGACACTATAGTGCTTGAGGCTTTCTGGAACCATTGAAGCATTCGACACTCAATTGATCCTGAGGTGGAAAAAAATCAGAATAAAGAAAGTTCAGTTTTACAAATTTGATTAACCTCCAGTCAACATATTTAATATTCATTAGTTTTACTCGATAAGAATCCATAATGCCTTTTGTTTTGAACCCATAGTTGCTGGACTCAATGGAAATACAAAAAAGATATCAGAATGCCTATTATATGAATATACTAATTTTGGCAACATATTAAACAAAAATCATTTTATCGGTAGCAAAATCCTAACTTTTGATCATGTAGCAACAACAAAAAAGCCTTCTAGTCCTGGCAACTTGCATTAGGCTAACTTTTGATCATGCAAGAGCAACAAATTTTATTGATCAATTGAACGAAGTTTGACTTGACTTATGATCTAGAAGACCAAGATGATATCTGACTATCTGAGATATGCATCATGTTGCTTTCTACTTATATCAGCAGGTCGAGGTAACTAAAAAGGCATGAGCTCATCTAGGCAAGCTATAGCACGGAATGTCAAAGAAGAAAATCTACAAGTTGGGACTAAAAATATAAGAGCATAATGCAATACTTGAATTCCATCAAAAGATACTGTACGCAGAACAGGGGAAAAGGAGGGGGGGGGGGCGACATTTGGCTTCTCAGATAAAAGGGAGAAGCATGTCCATACCTGTATCAAATGCAGCACCATAGTGACCCTTACCAATCGATGCCAACATCCTCAAGAAATAATGGTTGCAGTATGAACCTAATATGTTGTTTCCAGCATTATGGAAAACAATTAGAAAATTTATCTGACAAGTAAATCAGCAGTGTTATGTAAGAAAATCAAATTTTATGCCCACCACATATGACAAGAAACAATATTAGTGCACTTTAGTTCTTTCACAAGATTTAAGGAGTACCCTTAGCAAAGTTGAGTGGTTCAAAAGAAATTATAAAGCAAATATCTCCATAGGAAGATGTTGAACTAAAGGATGCATACATGACTCTAAAAAACAACAGAGAATTTGCCTACATGGTTCAGCTTGATATGATTTTTTAGTAGTAGTTGGATCAGTGGTGCAATACACAACCAGTTATGGTACAAGATATTACCTAGCCCAAAAGTAGAAATTCGAGGAGACTTAGATCCACTTTTAATAAGCTGAGTTTTCAAAGTATGGCAGATATTCCGTTCATCATCAACTGACCCATCAGTAACAAAATAGATTTGTGGAAGGACATCATGAGAACTTGACAGCAAAGCCATTGCCTTGTAACCAAGAAAAGAGGGAAAACATGAACAACAATGGTGACATCGAACATATGACAAACATTAACTTGTTATTGTCTTCATACGTCATACCTCACTCAAAGGATGCATGATGTCAGTGCCACCCTGAGCGACAAAGTTTAGGTTCATCCATTCAATAGCATTTCCAATTGTTCTTTCATTTACTTGCTCCAAACGTGATGAGAATGAATGAAGCTCATCATTAAATGTTATTATGTTGAAGTAATCTCCTTGCATAAGATCAGAGAGAGTAGTGGACATGGCATTCTTAACACTCTCAAGAGGCTTTCCTTGCATGCTTCCACTTGTATCAATGAGATAAACAACAGCCTTTCTGAAGACCTATCAGATTACTCAAATGAGATAATAAATTACCATAGAGGAGGGACTTTTACGAATATAAAAAGGGGTCACGAAATAAATATTATTTTCATGTCAAATCAATATTGTTCATACCATTAAATAGAGCCACTATATATTATTTTCATGTCAAATCAATATTGTTCATACCATTAAATAGAGTCACTATATCTTCAATAATGGATGAGAAATAAAAGATTTCATGCTAACGTTGAAAAGATATAAATGTCTGAGAAACAACATAAATTAACAGCACCAGAAATTTAGAGTTATTTGCAATTTTAAAAAAAAATAATTTTCCATTCAGCTTACTACAGCCTTTTATGGATTTACCTCCTGATTTTCACCTCAACGAAAACATAACCAACCATTTGTAACCATCAAATTGTATCCACTAACAAGTGTTTTATTCATGATGTCGAGACAACATGATGACACCCAAGCAAGAGGAACTACCTTTCTATTCTCGTTATTTCCAGGTAAAAGAAAAAGGCAGAACATATCTCTGTCGTCATAGTCACGCAATGTTGAGGGCTGCACGAGAACTCCACCAGACAAATCACCAGAATAAACCTATAAACATGATGACAAAATAAAAGTTGGGCAAATGAGTGCATTCTCATCTCCACTGAAAGTATGAAGTAAGATTAGAAGAATTGAACAGGCATAAATGAAAATATCAAACAGGTACAGGTAACTCAGAGAAGGCACCGGATAACTCACAGTATATGCAAAGGTAAAATCTTTGGTTGACCAATTCTCAACAACTGCTTCATGCAGGAAAGATAATTTCTCACCTTGCCTACTTTTTTCCTGAAACCACAGCAGAAGATTGAGCGGTAATTATATGTTGCAAAGCAAAAGCATTAAATACTTGATTACCTTCAAGGGATGGCTTGTTCCCTGCAATAAAACCTCTTTACTCACACCACTATTCACAGTCAACTGTATTTTCTCCTTTTTCATGAAAACCTTTGGCAAAGGGTTCACAAACTGCGGGAAACGAAAAGGTACTTCAACAGAAAACTGTCCGTTGTGATATAGCAATTTCTGTGACCATCTGATTGTGGCAAATATATCTTCTCCGCCTTCAACCTTGATACATAAACGAATCTAAATCAACAAAAACCAATGTGGCTAATAGAAGCTTGAAGCTAGTAGTTGGGAACGATTGGAAAAGTATGTAGCAAATACCTGTGGTATTGTCAAGGAAAATAGTTCCTGTTTTAAAAGACCCCCACTCTCGGGCATTGCAATCTTCACTGCACAGTTATCCTCTATATCAATTACATGAGAATTGTAAGATCTTTTCCCAACAGTAACCTCAGCGCCTAGAATTGAACCCTATTAGTGAAATTTTTCTTAGATTGATGCCAGAAGAAAATCACACTAGAATTATTTCAGATAATATAAGCATCGAAAATTAATGCCAATAAAAATACAGTAGCACATATATATTTTCTTAGTTATTAAGTGCTTACAGTCATGGCATGTGCATTTCTCAAAATTAAAGAATCCATATGATATGCACACTGATGGGTACATAAATGACATTAATTCTCTTATGGTCGGTATCATCAAGCTACAAAATTTAACTTGCAAAGAAAAGGAGTTGTTAAATTAAAGGAAGAATTTCATATCTGGCCCTTGAATGATCATGAGAGTACGATTTTGGGGCCCCAACCCAAATGACAGACAACTTTAGCCATTAAATTGGGGTCTCATTTTTTTAATCTGGTAACTGGACTGATATGCATTATTTAAAACCCATCCTACGTGGCGAAACCACTGCCATGTCAGCAAAAACTACTCCTAGCTTCAAAACAGCTGAAGGGTCAAAAACGCCCTGTTTGAATAGTTGAAGGGCCGAAGTTGTCTGGTATATGAGTTCAGGGGCCAAAAATCGGACTCTCATGATAGTTCGAGGGCAAAAATGGAATTCCTCCTAAACTCAAAAGTCAAAACATCTGAAAGAGTGCAAGGAACAGCACTAAAAATGAAAGAAATAGAACTTCCTCATGCACAGTTCCCAAGTTCCATGAAACAAGCCTTCTCTAAAGTGGTTGTCAACCAACACCAGAATGCAGGAGAAATTTATATCATACAGTCATAAACTGAACATGTTTTAGTAATTCTCCTGGGGAAAGCAAAGCTCCTAATCCAAATAAAAAGTAGTCCACACTACTTCTGTCTCTCAGAATTACAGTTGAACGCGTGCATTTTTGGGGGGCCAGAATTATGGGTTCCAGTGAAGCAATTCTCCAAATACTGTACAACAGCGACGAGCACAAAAGAATCCAGTAGTGGAAGTCTTTGTTGGACAAGTGCACAAAGAAAGCTATCCCTTAGCAAGTTCAATCCGATGCTACTTTCTTGTAGCATGGAAAGCAAGGAATTTGTCTTGCTTTGTGCGGAAACCATGCTGGAATCCACTGGCAACAGAAGGCAGGGCGATGGCCCCAATGGCAGACATGATCCAGGCAAATGTAGGTCAGGAGTAAACACATAATAGCACAGGGTTAGGTCCTGATCTGCGTGATCCGGAGAGCACAGTCCAAAGCGACAGCAAATTGGGGGCCCATCCACCAAACACGAATCAAGCTGCCGGTGGATGCAAGTGAATGCTAATCATTCCAACGCCTAACCATATCCAAATCTAGCAGAACAGTCGCAGCAAATCGATCGGAGAAGCAAAGAGCAAGGAAAGGATTGAGTGCGGGGATGCTGGACCTGGTGGCCCATGGGCACGACGATGCGGCAGTGGCACGCGCGGCTGCGCGTGATGCAGTGCAGCCACCAGCGCGCGCGCAGGGCGACCTCGGCGGTGGCGCAGCCGGCGGCGGCGCAGTCGACGCGGAGGTCGACCTCCCGCATCTGGAGCGGGATGAGCGCGGGCGGGTCGAGGCGGCCGTACACGTGCGGCTGGTAGCTGGGCACGTCGGGGCTGTCGACGGCGGCCGGGTCGACGACGACCGCGTACGCCATGGGCGCGGAAGGCAAGAGCTGCTGCAGCGCGGCGGCGGGGTCGTTTTCCCGCTCCCGCTCCCGCTCCATCGCCAGGTGCGGGCGCGGCGCGGGCAGCCCGCCCCCGTTGGGCAGGACCAGGCGCTTGGTGAGCTTGAGGCCGTCCTCCACCGCGCGCGCGAAGGCCTCGTCCATGGCCGCCCGGAAGAGGGGAGGAGGGCGAGGAGGCGGTGGGAATGGCGGGGCGGATGAGTGGGAGGAGCACGGAATCGCGAGCTGGTTTTTTGGCGTCTCTAGTCAAGTCCCTGGAACCGAGGTCAGGCGAATGATGTGTGGGTTGTGGGAAGGAAGACGAGACGAGGCCGCCACAGCCAGCGTGGTGCGAGCATCAGGGGCGGTGAGGTTACCACTTACCAGCCGGGCATGGAGACCTGTTGTTTTTCTCGTGCTCTGATGGTGGTGGACGTGGACCACGCGGGATGAGGACGTTCCCTGTCTCCGCAGTTTCTGGGTGCATTTCCATCCAGAATTTTGAACACATTAGCGGTGATCTTCTAAAACTTTTAAAAGGTATGTTAAAATATAGCTAAAGCTATTTTATGGAAAATTTTAATTAATTATCAACATGAACATTTAACTAAAGAATATTTCATGAATACGAATACTTAAATATATGCGCAGGGTCAGAAGAGAACATAGGAGCTGCTAAATCATAGGCGCCTGATTTTTTTCTTTCCTTTGAGGCGACAAACATCATCAATCTAATCTAAATCCAACCACCAGTACTCATCCTCAACTATGAGATCGAACGCCTTCTCTCTTTTTGCTAGTCCATCTTCACTTTTCAGGCACTCGTAGGGTAGGAGATGTGGAGAACATATCCCCACGCCCGTTACTTGACTTTCATTAAATGAATCCAAATCAACATTCTCGATCATTGTTCTTTTATTATTCAATGGTATCATCATTTATAAAGTAAAAAACAAAACGGAGAGGCATATATAATAGTCATAAAGAGTAAGAACTGAATATTTGCTTGGATCAAGATTAGTGCTAAAAGGGTTACACGATAAGCTAAATAGCGACTTTTAGTGAAGCTAAAGCGTTGTTAGCGATAATGCCAGAATAATTGGTAATGTCATAGTGGTAGATCCTATGAAAAAGCTATGTTAGGCTATTTCTCGTTACGTGGAGGGTTTCTTTAGACTTTACAAATTTTATAGGAACCCTATTAAAATTTTACATGAACCAATTTAATTTTATAGAAACAAATGCAGGATTCAGAGGAAAAAAACCCACATTTAGGCCTTATTTGGATACACACGTAAAAGTTTGAAACTTGACCTAGTTGGGCTCTTTATTGAACAATTACTAACATGATCTTTACTGCTCTTTTGTTGTAAAAAATATCCATGGAGCTCTTCCAATCAAGGCCTTGTTTAGTTTTAAAAAGTTTTCCCAAAAAGTGCTACAGTAGCCATCACATCGAATCTTGCGATACGTGCATGGAGCATTAAATGTAGACGAAAAAAAAACTAATTGCATAGTTTGGTTGAAAATCGCGAGACGAACTTTTTGAGCCTAATTAGTCCATGATTGAATACTAATTGCCAAATAAAAACGAAAGTGCTACAGTAGCCAAATTCCCAAATTTCACCCAACTAAACACAGCCTAGGATGAAAAGATAGATACAGTCGGTTCATATCGGATTTTTTTTTATTTTGTGACACAGACACAACTGCATGACTGCAACTTAGGAAAAAGTTTCGACCAAAACTGAAGTATTTTATAGGAAAATAAGGTCAATTTTTCCTTTTCTTTTTTTCGTTTAAATTTCAAAGCATACCGCTTTGCACCTGAGGCTACATTGTTTAGAGGAGCAAAATATCCGTGGAATGCCAAGGGCGGTGAGGATACCAGGGCTCCTCAATCCTCATCGGCTCATCTACACGGAGAACCGAGAAGGATGATGATCCCGTACGTGGAGCCGTGGGGCCTCGTTCTCATCCCTTTGGCAAGTTGGCATCGAAATCGCCGCGCTTCGGCTATCCATCCGGAAAGCGACCCGTTGGACCGTCGCCCGTCGGCAAGAGGCCCGCAAGCCTTGACCCTTGAGAGTTGAGACGAACATGGCGCGTATCGCGCGCCCACGCGTGTTCCGGAAAAAAAATTATAATCCTTTTGTAAACAATATTTTCATACAAATAAAAAATTTACTTGTAAATCTATCCTTTTGGTCGAGCCAGCGCGATGCGCTGGTGCGACAAAGGGCACCACGGTGGCACGCATCGTTGACCGGAGCTGACGTGGCGTGTCGTGGGCCCGTCCTATCGCGCCACCAACTCCGGCGCTACAAAGCCTATATAAAGGTCGCGTAGCCTATCTGATTTCTTCTCGATCTATTGTGTTTCCTCACTCCCTCAATCATGTGAAGTGAGGGCGACCTTGGATAGTGTCTCCTCTTTCTCTCTTTTCTCTTTCTCCTCATTCTCTACCTCTCTTTGGTCAAGTATGGTTTTGGATTTTTGGTTCCTTTGGTCTAGTGCATGAGGTATACCTCTCTCATCCTCTGTTTTTTTGTGTGGTTGATGGTTCTAGACTGCTATGGTTTAGACTGCTATGGTTTAAACTGTTGTGTGCATTGCTGGCTTTTGCTTTGTTAGGTGATACTTTGTTGCCCTAATCATGCGTATTATTAGGATTCCATTGTCAGATGTTAGACTGTTGGTAGAGGTTGGCACTATTATAGGGTTTGAATGCAATGTTTGGACAGGTGTCTGCCTTGGCCTGTGCTAAGTAAAGTTACATCTAAGTTTGTGATTTGAAGTTAATTTGTACTGGTTAGATGTATGGATGCGTTGGACTGTGTATATACAGAGATGGTTTGAAGTCCGTGAGGTTGTGTCTAGGGTTTCATATCCTATGAGTCCTACTAGTACAGGTTCGAGTAGCTGCTATGCTTAGGTTTTCAGTAGCGTGAATAACCTGTCGTTACTCACAATAGGTGATTATTATAATTACTCTCATGATAAAATTGATGAAAGAAAAATGAAGACCGGGCAGAGATATGATATGGGTTATGGTGGGTGTGACGAGTTGTGTCCCGCGGCCACGGGGCTTAGCTTAGTTATACTGTTTTTCCTGTCTGTGTCGGTTGAAGACCGTCTGTTGCTATGGATGGTAGTCAGGTCACAGACTTATTATCCTGAGCACATACTTGCTTATGGAAGCGGGAAGGCTCATTACGCTCTTGTCATGGGTTCCGGCTCTTTTCGGACCGATTGATTGGAGGCGGGGAAAGGTGGAGGTTTAAACACCATATTAAGACCAGGTCTCAAGTGTGGGGATTTGGAGTCCAAGTTTGGACGGGGACCTGGACCCCATGACAGGAGTGGAATGGGTTGGTCTTGTTTGTGCCGTGTGTTTCATGGTGACCAACTGGGATACATTAGTTTGCGAATCGCCGTTTCCGTGAGACGGTACGACTTGGCTATGGTCTAGCACCGTAGTAAGAACTAAAATATGAAAGATGGTAAATTGGTTCTGATTGCTCAACCCTTGCTTGAAAGTAGAACATGTGCTTACCTAGAATGGTTACCTAATGAAGTAATCATGACTGCTAATAAAACTTAACTGTAAGGATGAACTATTAGTAATGCTTTCCGCAAACAAAAAGAAAACAACAAACCCATATTGTCTATCATATCATTAAGAGTCGGGAAACTATTCTCACTAGTCGGGTAAGTCCTGCGAGTACATTGTGTACTCAAGGTTTATTTTACCCCTATTACATGTGCAGCTTGAGGAGTAACTCTTGTGTAGAGGATTCTTCTGGTGGACATAGATGGATCCTTTGTATCGTTTCTGTTAGACGTTTATTTCAATTCCGCTGTTTAATTATCGCACTCTGAACTCTAGTATTGTAATAAATAATTTTTAAAAACTCTTGTTGTATGAAATGGACTAAATATTGTAAACTCGTACTCATTATTAGATCCTAGCGGTAAAACGTGGATTGTTTCAAGTTCTCCCTTGGGGTGGGCTTAACAGAATGGTCCTATGTAGCTCACTTTCAAGATGCTTAGTGTCTAGTGGAAGACGAGCACCTCCGAAAAATGTGCTAATTTGGGCGGTTCTGCCACACACGTCCTCGCACATTTCGTCCTTGACCTCGTCGTGGGCGTTGGGACGAACTCTACACAAAACATATACAACATAGATGTCAAACAAGTAACATGAGGAAATAGTAAAGTTTGAATTGTACCAACAATCAGAAATTTTAGTCCAGTTTGAATTTTTGTTTAGTATAGAGTTCAAACAAATCCAAAAGTTTTTCATTTCATCTAAAAGTGCAAACTTATGAAACTATGTTCCATTGATTTTATCACTGTGCCTCTACAACAAATTTTGGCTAAAATTTAGCTAAATATTAACTAAACATTAACATTTTCACTTGTCAACACAAATAAGGGTGACTCTTCTAAAATTTCCAAGATTCACGGTTGGGTCAGGAATTTTTAGCTATTTGAATTCCAGAACCCTGCATCCAACTACTTAGCAGTTGAGGTGGTTGGATTTGATCAAGAGCTTATGATTGTGGTGATTGAACAAAAAAAGATGGTTTGAAGCAGTTGGAAAATAGTGAGACCATAATTTTTAATTTATAGCTAACTAATGCTAAGAATTGTTTTTTCGAAGCTACCAGCAATATTTTATAACAGAAACTTAATTTGTCTACTAACTAAAATTATGAATTTATGATATTATCCAGCAGGAGTCATGAACCTAACTTTCTAAGTTAAATAGTGTTTACAAAACCAATCGATCTAATTGATTGGAACCTCCAATTACAATTTTGATTGCCATTAGTTTATTTGTTGACAAATGATGCTATCAAAGCGTCATAGTTCAATCCACACCCTAAACCCTTATGACAGCCTCATGTACTACTTGGTAATGACACACACACACCTGAGTTTGTGTACCTTGAGGAGCATCAGCAAGTTAGGAACCCGTGAGCTCGTCTTGGTCATAAGTTGGATCATTGATGTCATCATCATCTCCATCATCGCTGTCGTCATCTTCGTCATCCCTACATCTTGCACGGGAGCTCTCTGCTTTGTCAAACGCTGCACTTTGGCTTGTATGGGTTTGTCGTCCTTGGGATGCGGGAGCTGGCACTTGTACATCTTCGGCTCGCATGCAACTCAACTTGCGAGCCATCTGTCGATAGGATGTCAACACCTTCTGCAACCATGTTCATGTCAAATGAGAAGTGGTTACATATCATTCCGGGTATAGTTGAAATACATAGGCATAGGGGTATTACCTTGGCAAATTCTTCAAGGTATGAATTCTCGACCCCTCCTACACGTCCAAGGTAAACTCCGGCCTCATTGGAAAGGTGAGCTAGCTGAGTTGCCTAGAGTACATGCATATTCATCATTACGACGTACTTTTCAAGTTAAGCTGCGTGAAGGCATAGTTCAATTCAAATGCTTACCATGTAGTTCTCAAGTGGCACTCTCTACGGCTGCACGGTTGTCCTTGTCATCACATCATACGGGTCCTTGTCGTCACTCCCTTGTTCATCAATTGGAATGTTCAAGACCGGTGGATGCACAATGATTCTTATGGGCCTATGAAGCCACGCTAGGTACTCATGGTAGTCACTGGTCATACAGTGAGCCCCATTAGTTGGTGAGTTTGGGAACACAGCGGGCCCAAGGCCTGCAAAAAAACAACGTTAGAATCGATAATGGGGTTAAGACATTATACATGAAAAGGAAATAATGTGTGCAAATCACTTACATCACCGTTGTCGACTATCAAGTGCGCTCGGTGTTCCTTGTCGTAGTACTTCTCAAGAAAGGGAAAGTGCAGGTGCGCCATGTTGTAATTGTGAAAACGATGGGACAACATTAGAATATGGAAAATGTGAATAAAACATGCTAGATGGTACAAAAACAACGATCAAATGCATGTAATATATAAGCAACACCTATTTTAATCTATGTATGCACCTTTCTAACCTTCAAACCACTATGACTCTCGTTCCATGTTTCTAATTTCTTTGACTTCTTATACTTCTTATGTGTGGCAGTGGTATGACTGGTTTTGTGGCATTTGGAGAAACGGACCTATCCTGGTGCCTCATCAAAGTCGCCAAAACCATACATATCTTCACCATACCCGTTAGATGAATCCATAACTCCTCGGAGCCGCTTTTTCTTCCTTCTACCCTTCTTTATCTTCAGAAGGTCTGGGTCAGGAACATAATCCAACCCGTAGTACTTGGGCCATTGTGTCGGATCTAGGTAAGGCTCGAAGCTCGACTCCCACACTTTGAGAGTGTTTGACATGATGTAAAAAGGAGACATGAACTTTTCACTTTCGTGGTCTAGACCCCTACATCTGCAAGCTGTAATGACATGGGAGCAAGGGACATGAAAAAGTTGTGGAATGTTATAAGAGCATTCTGCTTTCTCAAGGTCCACCCTATAATTCCTACCATCGTACTTCTTACCCCTAGGTTCGTTCCTCTGTCTAACCTAATATTGTACACTAACCTCGATGGCCCAAAGGCCTCCCCCACTTGGTTGGAAGCTATCGTCTCTGAGAGATCCAAGTGTTTTCTACCGGCACTACCCCATTTCTCTTTAGACGCCTTTGCTATGTTCCAATGATTGACCAAGTATTCATTGCACTTCCTAAATGAGTACTTCACAATACCTAACACGGGGACTGCATGGATACCCTCGAATGCCTTGTTGAACGATTCTGAACAATTGGTAGTCATCACACTGTACCGAAGACCTCCGGCATCGAATGCAAGAGCCCACTTGTCCCTTTGAGGCATCTGATCTTGAAGCCAACTCTTTGTAATAGAACTATCCAATTTATAAGAGTATAAGTACAATGGTAGCCCGCAAGCGGTCGCACTATCATACTTGAGCCCATATAAACCCGGTAGTCCATAGAGTACCATGAAGGGTCTCGATTCATTGCCAACATACAACCAAGATCGTACATGATTCAACATACATGCCACATGTTATATAGAGTTCACAAATACATTGCCATACATCAGAGTGCGATTAAAGTTATTACAACCCAAGTTCCAAATAAAGTAATAATAGCGGACGCAAAGTAGTTTTAAAACCAACATCTCACACCATTGTTTAATATAAGCCAGTTCGTGATCACCACCCACAAAAGCATCACATATAAGATATAGAAGTGCCTTGCCAGGGGCCTACTCCTCATCCACAGCGGGACATACAATTCTTACAATAGCCATGAAAGACTGTGTTATCTGCAACAAGTGGGAAATAAATCCTAAGTATAAGAAGGTACTCAGCTAGACTTACCCATCATGAACCAAAAATAAAGTGACTCTAAGGATCATGCAAGGCTTTATAAGTGGAGCTAGCTTGACACCATTTTGCATAATAGCCACTAATTCAACTATACAATTTATAATTCGGTCATCACGTTAATTATAGCTATTCATCTCTGGATTAGCAACTAACCTGTGCTAAACATGTGGTATATCATTTAGTAGCATAACAATAGTAACCATAGCCGGTGTAAGATTTTCATATTCATCAAAACCATCATATTCCATAATCCAATTACTACGATCATGGGGCTCCATCAAGTTTCTCACTATCCGGGAGAGACGGCGATTCGAATCGATTGCAACTAGCTAGACAATATTCCTAACATAAACCTAGGTAGACTAGATCAACGGTCACCTTAGGTCACCTTTGGTATAACTTAGGTCCAATTCATGGGTTCGATCAGCGCCGCACAATCAGGGACACTACCGGATGTCAGGTTGATCAGGACTCTAACCTGCCCTTGGCCTCACACTAGCTCCTTGTACATCCTTACTACCTCCACTATGCACACTCTAATAGAATGAGGCCCAGCCTAAGTTGAGCTACTCGGCTTCATGGTCAGAACATGTTATCTAGCCAGCTAAGTGAGAGGCATGCGTTCAAAATGACAAGAGGGCCTCTAACTATGCGGTCCTTAATCGACATAGACAGAATCACACGAGTCAACCTACACATAGACTCCGCTCAACCTCTAGTTATATTACCCCATGGTTCTGTTCCATGATAGCAAATATAGCCAACTGTGCTCTGGTATCCACCTATATCTCTTAGGTGACAGGAAATCACCTGACTTCTACCGGTCTAAGCATTGCTAAGCATATATTCGATCCTGGACCTATACAGGGTTAAAGGTATATATATCTAAACAAGGTAGTTCCATGCATCAAGTGTTTCTAAATCAATTTGTTGGTGCAAAAAGTAACCAACACATAAATATTTATAGTTTTGTCGTACGTTATGATTGGATATGGCCTAGCACTCAATGACACAGGGTTTATACTAGTTCAGGCAACATGCCCTATGTCTAGTTTGAGTCGGTCGGTGACTTTATTCCTGAGCCTAGGTGCTCGAAGTTTGTTGTGGGGTTACAAACAGAAGGGAGAAAGATGGAGGGTGCAAGAGGTCCGATCAGACTCTGGTCTAAAGGGCCGAGAGTGATGGGAGCTTCGCTGTGCGCTAAGTGTTCGAATGTCTGTTGTTCATTGGAATCCTTGGTCATTCAGATCGTGTGTGTTGTTTGAGTTGTGAACTGATCCTCCCCTTTATTTAGAGAGAGCGCATCCTCTTTTATAGATGAAGGGGATGGCCTTTACAAGTGAGAGAGAGAGAGAGTGAGAGTACGTATGCTACTAAGTCTTATTGCCTACACCATTGGGTACAAGATGATGGTAGGCGCCCATAACATTGTTGATGTCAGACGCATGTTGGAGGTTTTTATCGTGTTCTCCATGTAGGGCAAATGATGGCGCCTACAACACTATTGATGCCTAGAGGCATGTGGGGGAGCCTTACCATGTTTGTCTGGTAAGGGAGTTGATGGCGCCCACAACACTGTTGGGCAAATGTCGGCGCCCACAACACTGCTTGGGTTCTGACATGCCTGGAAGGTTACAGGGCACCCTTCTGACATGTCTGGTCAATACTATCCTACAGGTGTACAGGGTATGGTCCTTGGTTTTGCGGTTTGACTTGAGTGCCCTACTTTACTTGCTCTGTCTGTTTCCCGGTCCTTACCGAGTGGGCGTCCCTGGTCGGTTGGTTCTAGTCAGCTCCGACTGCACCAATTGGAGAAGAGTTATAAACAGAGGTTTGGTGTATCCATGGTTGGAGACACAGGTCAGAGTCGGAAGCATTGTTGTCCAGGCCTTCTGGTCGGAGAGGTAGGCCAGAGTCGAAAGCGAGCGTTGTTCCTCCTCGGCCAGGCCTTCTGATTGGAGAGGTGGGCCAGAGTCAGAAGCGAGCATTGTTCCTCCTTGGCCAGGCCTTCTGGTTGGAGAGGCAGGCCAGAGTCAGAAGTGAGGCCTTCCGGTCGGAGAGGCGGGCCAGAGTCAGAAGCGGGCACCGTTCCTGTTTGGCCAGGCCTCTCGGTGGGAGATTGGATCACCTTTCTGGCCTGTCGTTGGGTTTTTGGGCTAGCCCAGGAGTTGTGCATTTGTTTGCAACTTCATCTGCTTGGGCCAAGCTTTCGCTAGGAAGTAGGTCCATGAGGGACCCTAGGTTTATGAACCCGACAGGAGCCCCAGAACCCCTAGGTGATTCGGGTAGAATCGTCTAGGGGATTTTTGTCTTGACAGCGGGTGCGCACGAGCGCACCCGTGGGTGTAGCCCTCGAGCCCCTGATGATTTGGGTACAATCGTCCCGAGGGGTTTTCTGTGTTGCCGGTGGGGGATTTTTTTTGTTTTGATAGCGAGTGCGCACGAGCGCACCCATGGGTGTAGCCCTTGAGCCCCCGGGTGATTCGGGCAGAATCATTTCAGGGGTTTTTGTCAGCGAGTGCGTGTGCGTACATCTTGGTGGGCGTAGCTTCTTCTTTCTAGTTTCTGACTCATCGTTTCCAGGAATGTGGTTCCACGCATTTGGTTGTGGCCGAGGGACAGCCGAGGGATCAGGCGAGATGGGCTCTTAGACCCAAGTGTCGGGCGCAGCCGAGGGACAGCCAAGGGATCGGGTGAGTCAGAGTCGTGGATCTAGGCGCTGGGAGCAGTGAGGAATCAGGTGAGTCGAAATCATGGATCCAGGCATCGGACGTGCTAAGGGATTGGGCAAGTTAGAGTCATGGTTCCAGATGTCGGGCGTGCCGAGGGATCGGGTGAGTTGGTGTCGTGGATCCAGGTATCAAGCGCGCCGATGGATCGGGTGAGTCAGAGTCGTGGATCCAGGCGTCAGGCGTGTCTAGGGATCAATGAGTTAGAGTCATGGATCCATGCATCAGGCGCACCGAGGGATCAGGCGAGTCGGAGTCCTGGCTTTAGGCATCAGGCATGCCGAGGGATTGGGTGAGTCGAAGTCATGGATCTAGGCGTCAGGCACGCCGTGGGATCAGGCTAGTTAGAGTCATGGACCTAGGCGTAGCCGAGGCATTGGGCGTCTTGAGCCCCTAAGACCCATTAGGCTTGATAGGGGTTAGTTGAGTTTCATGTGTTACCCCATCCATGGTTTCTCGCAACTAGAGGGCTGAGCTAACGTCATTTGCCTCGATGGATCGAGTGACGTGCTCGGTGAGCTTGCTAACGGGCACGTTCAAGTGAAATTTGGGTCCGTCGTTCATGATAGGGTTGGCATGCCCTCATGTGGCATTCCACCTGCTCCTTAACCCATCGGGCGCGCTGAGGGATCAGGCGAGTTAGAGTCGTAGCTTCAGGCGTCGAGCATGCCGAGGGATCGGGTGAGTTGGAGTCACGGATCTAGGTGTTGGGTGTGCCATGGGATCAGGCGAGTCAGAGTTGTGGACCTAGGTGTAGCTGAGGCATTGGGTGTCTTAAGCCCCTGAGCCCCATTGGGCTTGGTAAGGGTCGGTTGAGTTTCATGCGTTACCTCGTCCACGGTTTCTCACAACCAGAGGGGCTAAGCTAACGTCGCTTGCCTCGATGGCTCGAGTGACATGCTCAGTGAGCTCGCTAACGGGCATGTTCGAGTGAAATCTGGGTCCATCATTCATGATGGGGTCGGCATACCCTCATGTGGCATTCCACCTGCTCCTTAACCTGCATCCTAGCAGATGCCTAGGTTGTTTCAGAGACCGACTCGGGTGGCCCGCTAGCCTCCTCTCGATGGAGATTCTGTGGCATGGCTTGAGGTTTGAATCAAACAAGAAGGTTGAGATGACCCTATCTACTTCGGGGCAGACTAGACAAGGGCCACTCGGGGCTCAGCTATGTTTTCTCCCCTAGCTCTGTTTTACGCGGGGGGCCTCGAGCCTGGTCAGGCGTTGCTCATGTTGAATGAGGCAACTTCCGCTTCATGACGCAACACAGAGCGTTGTGATGCATTTAACTGCATATGCGATGCTTCGGATGTATGGGATGAATGCATGCATGAATGTATGAATGATAGCAGATGAATGGATGAAAATATAAAGAAATAGTGGGGGTTGATAATGTTACCTTGATGACTCGAGTGACAAGATTTGAGGAGCTCCTATCAGATATGTCTGACTAGGATTCGTGCTCATCATTCGTGATGGAGTCAGCATGGCCCACATGGGGCATCCCTTTGCTCCTTACCTATCTCTCGACATTCTCCTAAGCTGTTTGATTGACTCAGGAAGCCCATTGGTCTGCCCTAGGTGGAGATCCCATAGTTGGGCCTTTCCAAGTCCCGCCTGGGAAGGTGGAGGGCTGTCTGCGCGCAGTGGCGCCTTGTTTCTCACACCCAGCATGCAGTAGTGGTGGGGCCATACTGAGGCCACTTCCTGTCTGACCAGGCACTGTTCCATCAGGCAGGGTGTGTCCCATCAGTCTAGGTGTGTCCTGTCGTTTCCCATCCGCATTGAATGGGGGAAGGGAGAGGGTTTTTTGCCCTAATCTCTCATGTTTCCCCAACTGTTGCACCTCCCCTTTAAATAGGGGAAGGGAGAGGTCTTCTCACCGCAATCCTTTGCCTATTCTCCAACTACCGCCTCTCCTCCTTCTTCCTTTTCACCAAGAGTGCTTGTGTGCCATGGCGGTTTCTAGGAGAGAAAAGGGGAGAGTGAGGGAGAGGAGAAAAACTCATAGATCCATTCATGAACCTAGAGCGCAATGTCGAGCTAGAGGCCGCCCGAGGCGGTGCTGGCCACCTTCATTGAGAAGGGGCTACTTCTATCGAAGGAAGTGGTGCACTGGATCCTGTGTGAGCTCCTTGATGAGTGGGGCCTAGAGCTGCATTGCCTTAATCTGACTAGGGTGCTGCGTGTCGCCAGGTTCATCACCGTCTACGAGGCCTTCTTTGGGATGGAGCCATACGTGGACTCTTTCCGATGGATCTTCCTCGAGAGAGCCTTGTCGGAGGGAAGCCACCTAGGACCATGTTGGTGGGGGTTTCACCACTGTAGCTGCTTAGGTCAGCCAGTTCATAAAGTTTGATGATATGTTAGAGTCATCCTCTAGCCATGGCAACCATACTACGGCAGGCAGCGTCCCTACCCAGGGGCTGCCCTGTCTATATGGGAAAGTCTGGAGCTCCATGTTCTTCTACTGAGCATCCATGGGGGCGACGCCCTTGAGGTACTCGTTGCGCTTCGCCAAAGGCGTGCATCAAGAAGACGTCACCCAGCTTGTGGATGGAGTGGAGGTTGGGTCGAAAGCTCTGTCCGAGCCGAGTGTTGCCCCATCGAAGGGCGAGCAGCTTTTATCTTTGCTGGTCATGTCATCAGCCGATGCCGCCGGGCGACCATAGTAGAAGTAGCCAATAGATGTAATAGTTTAAGTTCATGGGGGAGCCCCTGTGTGAACAGTTGTTTTGAAGAATACATCAATTTTTGTTTTGTGATGATTTACTTCGTTCGAGGAAGCTTGTCCCATCCGTTCCTTATTTTTACCTTAGCATAGCTTTGTTTTTATTCTTTCTTTTTTTGCACCTGCTAGTTTGTCCCATAGGCTGCACCCTTAAGAGCTTGGGCGTAGTCCATGAGGCTCTGCTGTTCGTAACCGTAGGTAGAGGCGGGGTGCGATCGGTCGGAATGTTGGAGCAAAGTTACGTAAGATAATTAAAGGAATGGACTACCCTTTTGTTTGGGTAAAAATGTATTTACCATAGGATAGTAAAAAAGAGATGGTATCGCACCCTCATGGAGCCTCTGAGTGACCTGGGTCGAAAGTGTTTGGGCCGGGGTGCTTTGCAGGAGCGAACGTTTGAATGAAAGAAAACGATAAAGACCAATTTTTTAAGGGAAGAAATGATGTAGCTGTATTCTGTTCCAAGTATTGGTGAGAACATCGCCATTGTCGTCCTTCAGTCGGTAGGCACCCAGTTAGATAACTTTAGTCACCATATAGGGTCCTTCCCAAGGTGGAGAAAGTTTGTGCTTCTCCTTGGTCATTTGGGTCCTTCGAAGCATGAGATCACCGACCTCGAGGATCCTTCCTCTGATTTTCCTCTTGTGGTACCTATAGAGCGTTTGCTAGTAGCGAGCGGAGCGGATGATGGTCATCTAATGGGCCTCCTCAAGTAGGTTGACTACGTCTTGTTGAGCCTCCATGGCTCGGTCATGATCGAAAGCCTTCATTCTTAGGGCGCCATGGTTGATGTCAGAAGGCAGCACTGCTTCAGGTCCATAGGCCAGGAAGAAAGGTGTGAACATTGTGAATCGGTTCAGAGTTGTTCTTAGGCTCCAGAGGATTAGTGGGACCTCTACAACCCATTGCCCGGCATACTTGTTGAGTTGATCAAAGATGCGTGGCTTAAGTCCTTGGAGGACCATGCCATTAGCATGCTTGACCTGACCGTTAGTACGTGGGTGTCCGACCGAAGCCTAGTCGATCATGATGCCGTATCCATCACTGAAGTCCTAGAACTTTGTTGGTACGGGACCCACAGGATACCCCACAAGGAAGGAAGAAGACCTAGTCCAATTAGGATTCTTCTCCTGTAATCGTAGTAGTAGTATTACTCTGTAATCCTACTAGGACCTCTTATTGTAAACCGACTAGGATTCTGGCCTCCTAACTATATAAAGGAGGGCAGGGCACCTTAGATCGGGAGTTCAATAGAGCAATTGTATGACACAACGCTTCATAATCAATCCAACGCAAAGGCTAACACCGACTAGACATAGGGCTATTACTCAATCTACGATCGAGGGCCTAAACTAGGATAAATCGACTATCTCTTGCGTTAACCATCGAGTTCTGCATACGTTGAAACCTGAACATACTACCCTGGGTACCCCCATGGTAGGCTATCGGTGGTCAAACATCGACTGCTGGCACGCCAGGTAGGGGCTTTCGGCGACTTTGCATCCGAGGGCTTGATGGACCTCGACAACATGATCTTCTCGAAGGGATCGACCTTCATCTTTGGTTCACGGATCTACAAGGTAGGCGACGATGGCAAGCTCCAAGGCCGTCTCCTTGAAGAATTAGATCATCATCAAGATCATCCTATTTCGATGATAACAACAGATCAGCTGGTCGGAAGATTCGCACAGCTCAATCCGACTCAGTTCTCACAAGTTCACGCATCCGACTCAAACTCATGTTCTGCTTCCAAAACGAAGTCTTATCCGAGTTCTTTCAGAAAACCGAGTTCTTTTCTGACAAAGCTCTGGGACATGATGTCAACCTATCAAGAATAGTATTAAGAATACACCCAGAATACTTCAAAGAAGTCGGGTCTTTTTCTATTCGGACTCCACAACATGGCAACATCCTATCAAACATGGCACGAAGGATCCACTTATCCCATGCTTAGAATGCCACTGAAGGGAGCCCAGGAAGGTCTCATTTTAACCATAACATCTCAAGACTGCATCATTCACTGGCCAGATACCGTTCCTGAGGATGACAACACCCAACTAGTCGATGACACGATAACAACAATTCTACCCTACCAAGAAAGAGATTCCATCTATAACTTTGAGACCTCTACTGAAGTCATCAACAGCTCTGCCAGTATAGAAATCAACGACGATGATAGAACAACTCACGCTAGAGAAGTACTCATGATTCGCCGTCCTCGATCACCATTGATCCCCCCAGAAGCACCCAACGTAAGGTCTTCAGATGAATCCGAGTCCAATATATCACCATTTATCTAGGGATACGATAGTGAAACTGAGAGCTAGAGGCAAGCAAGAGAAAGGAAGAACAAATTAAAACAAGGACGACAACACCATGCAAAACAGCGGAAAGACACTTGGATCAAATATGAATTAGACCTAGCCAAGTACAATAGAAGAAAATCAGAACGAGAAATCGAAGAAGGACAAGCAGCAAGTACTCCCTACGATAAGATCCGGGAAGCACTAGAAGAACACAGGGCAACCTCACACCCCAATGAGAAACAAGAATAGCTTCGAGATTTCCTTCGATCAATAATCTTTAAAACGAACGATGGAAAGGCAACATCTCATGAACAGGAAGACCAAAATCAAAGGAAGTCTGCTTTCGAAAGACTAGGACCAAGTGAAAGTCACAACGGAGGAAGCCGAAGAAATCACAGTCAAAATAACCGAGTCGAGCAACCAAGAAAGGACAAGAGCAGAGCACCTACTCGGATGGCCACACAAAACTACTCTTACCAAGACGACAGTTGGCAAGAAGGGGGCATAGAATCAGAATATACAGAAGCCAGAACACATGATAGATTTCCCTGTTTTGCAAACAGACTCGCATCGATTTGACTACCTCACAAGTTCAAGCCGTCCAACCACTCCAAGTACGATGGCAAGACCGAACCAAAGTAATGGCTCAAGATTTACTCGTAATTGATTGAATTAGCTAGAGGAGATGATGACATCAAAACCTTGTTCTTCCCCATGGCCCTAGAAACCATGCCGCTTCAATGGTTTGACAAATTAAATCCTAGATCAATCAGAAATTGGGAAGACTTACAAAGAGCTTTCTGTGAAAATTTCGCGGGAATCATTACACATCCAATCACCCATGCATAATTAAAAGGACTCAAGCAGAAAGGAGGTGAAAGTCTCAGAAATTACTATCGACGATTTAGCGAACTACGAGCTCAAGTACATGACATCACACAACGAGAAGTAATTGAAGCTTTCTCTCACGGAATCGTGGCTAGGTGGCAATTCCAAGACTTTTGCAAAGAAAACCCAAGAAATAATGAAGAATTCAGAAGAACAGTAGAAAAGATGATTACTGTGGAAGAAAAAAACAAAAGAAAGATTCCCAGAAAGGAACAACAGAGACAACCCGGATAGGCAAAATCCTCGAAACAATAGACATCAGGAGAGAAAGCGAGGTCTAGACAATACGGTAGCAATGGCTGACAAATCAAAGAAATTTACCAAGCCCAGAAGATATGACAACATTGAGAACATGCATTGCCCTTTGCACCCCAACGGGAGGCATACCATCAGAAATTGCTACACCTTCAACGAAAGGTACACTAGAAAAGATAGCAAGGGAAACAATAAAGAAGACAATCAGAAAAAGAAGGAGACAACCATGATGATAAGGGATTCCAAAAATCCCGAGGGACAGTAGCAGTAATCTTTGCCGGGATTCTAGACTCTAGAAGCAAACATCAAGAAAAGTTAGCGCTATGAACAATTATGGCCGCAGAACCCGCTACACCAAGATATCTCAACTGGTCAGAGTACCCAATCCAATTCTCAAGAGAAGACCAGTGGACTAGCATAGGAAACACAAGCCATTACCCATTGGTTCTCGATCTGACCATTGCCGACATGACTGTCATGAAAGTACTAATTGACGAGGAGTAGGACTCAACATCATCTTTTTAGAAACTCTAAGAAAGATGGGACTACAACTCGCCGGGATGATCACGCCAACAAGCACACCTTTTTACAGCACAGTACCCGGTAAGGCAGCAATGCCACTTGGACAAATCACTCTACCGGTTACCTTTGGGACTCCCTCAAATTACCGCATAGAGTTCATCAAATTTGAAGTCATAGATTTTGATTCCTCATATCATGCAATTCTTGGGCACCCAGCACTAGCAAAATTTATGGCAATACCACATTATCTATACCTGTTGCTTAAAATGCTAGGGCCTAACGGAGTTCTTTATCTTTGGAGCGATTTAAAGCGTGCATTTGACTGCGATGTATAGGCGATCCAAATTGCAGCAAAGGCATAGGCAAACGATGGAAGAAAAGAAATAGCCACTATCGCCGCAGAAACAAGCCAAGAAGAACTAGAGATACTAGCTAAGAGACCGAGCATCCTAGCACCACCAAAAGAAGCCAACATAAAGCAAATCGACCTAGGCACCGGTGATCCCACAAAATAGCAACCATCAGTGCCCACCTATTGGCAAAATAGGAACTCGCGCTCACCAACTTTCTTCGGAACAACAAGGACATTTTCGCTTGGAAGCCGGCCGACATGCCAGGGGTCCCAAGAGAGTTGGCTGAGCATGGAATTGATATCAATGAAGGCTCCAAGCCTATAAAGCAACGACTACAACGATTCTCTCCCAACAAGAAGGCAACAATTAAAAAGGAAATTACAAAACTAATGGCAGCTGGATTCATCAGGGAAATTCTACATCCAGATTGGCTAGCAAATCCAGTTCTGGTACAGAAAAAGAACACAGACGAGTGGCGCATGTGTGTTGACTACACAGATCTCAATAAACACTGCCCAAAAGATCCGTTCAGGCTACCACGCATTGATCAAATAGTTAATTCAATAGCAGGATCTGCCCTATTATCTTTTCTTGATTGCTATTCCGGGTATCACTAGATCGCATTAAAAGAACAGGACCAAAGCAAGATATCTTTCATCACTCCGTTCGGCGCCTACTGCTACAGGACCATGTCGTTTAGACTTAAGAATGCTGGAGCCACTTACCAAAGAGCCATCCAAACATGCCTCAGTGATCAGATCAGCAAAAACATAGAAGCATACATGGATGACATGGTTGTAAAAACAAAGAACCTAGATACACTGATTGAAGACTTAAAACAAACCTTCGAGAACCTGAAGAGGTGGAGGTGGAAATTGAACTCAAACAAGTGCGTATTCGGAGTTCCCTTAGGACAACTACTCGGATTCTTGGTCAGTCATCGCGGAATAGAAGCAAGCACCAAGCAAATTCGAGCAATAAGAGAGATGGGCCCTCCTCGAAACATCAAAGAAGTACAAAAATTAATAGGCTGCATGGCGGCACTCAACCGTTTCATATCAAGACTCAGTGAAAAAGGGTTGCCTTTCTTTAAACTACTAAAGAAGATGGACAAGTTCGAGTGGACAGAAGAAGCCAATGAAGCTTTCAAGAAACTTAAGGCGTACCTCACCTCCTCACCAGTCCTCACACCTCCAAAGAAAGACGAAGACATGATGCTATACATTGCAGCAACTACTACTGTAATCAGCATGGCAATAGTAGTGGAAAGAGAAGAAGAAGGGCACCTGTATAAAGCACAATACCCAGTATACTATATCAGCGAAGTGCTATCAGAATAAAAAATCCGGTATCCGCATGTGCAAAAACTACTCTACGCCTTACTGATCACTTCACGCAAGCTTCATCACTATTTTGAAAGCCACAAGATTACTGTGGTGACAGATTTCCCACTAGGAGACATCTTACGCAACAAAGATGCAACAGGACGCATATCCAAGTGGGCGGTTGAACTTGGTGCTCTCAACATCGATTTTACCCTGTGGAAAGCAATTAAATCTCAAGCCCTTGCTGATTTTGTTGCCGAATGGACAGAAATTCAACAACCCGTATCAAGCGCCATCCTTGATCATTGGAAGATGTACTTTGATGGATCACTTAAGCTAGGCAGAGCAGGTGCAGGCGTCCTCCTAATTTCTCTATATGGAAGACAACTAAAGTATGTCCTTCAGATATTATGGCAAGCCACCAACAATGAAGCAGAATATGAAGCTCTCATACACGGGCTAAGAGTGGCTATTACAATCGGAATCAAGCGACTACTCGTATACGGCGATTCGGCAGTAGTCATCAACCAAGTCAACAAAGATTGGGATTGCACCAAAGAAAACATGGGTGCTTACCGTGCTGAAATCCAAAAACTCAAAAACACTTCTAAGGACTAGAAATTCTACATGTCCTGTGGGATTCCAACATTGCAGCAGATGTTCTTGCCAAGCTTGGATCTGACAGGGCAAAGATCCCACCCGGCGTATTCATAGAGGAGTTATCAGCTCCTATTAAACAACCTAGTGAGACAAACATAGAACTCACAGCCAAAGGCAACCAGATTCTGGCGATCAACACTTCATGGACATAGGTTTTTATTGATTACATCAAAGAGAATAAGTTGCCAGCGGAAAAACAGCAAGCCACACAAGTCGTCTGTAGAAGCAAGAATTATGTCCTAGTGGGAGACAAGCTATACAGAAGAGCCGCATCATCAGGAGTACTCCTAAAATGCGTCTCATTTGAAGAAGGCAAACAAATCCTAGACGAAATACACTCAGGCTACTGTGGAAATCACACCGCTTCAAGAACACTAGTCGGCAAAGCATTCCGCACTGGTTTCTACTGACCAACCACTTTGAAAGACACAAAAGAACTCGTCAGAAGATGCAAAGGTTGTCAGATGTTCGCAAGACAAGCTCATGTGCTAGCCCACAATCTCATCTGCATTCCACCCGCTTGGCCTTTCTCCTGCTAGGGGCTAGATCAAGTGGGACCTCTCAAGAAAGCAAAGGGCAGTTTCGAGTACATCTTTGTAGCAATCGACAAGTTCACCAAGTGGATCGAATACAAACCACTCACAAAATACAGCGCAGCCAAAGCGGTCGAGTTCATCCAAGATATTTTGCACCGTTTTGGCATGCCCAATAGAATCATCATAGATTTGGGTTCTCCCTTCACAGCTACATAATTCAAAAGTTGGGCACAGGATTGTGGCTTCAGTATAGATTATGCATCAGTCGCACATCCAGAAGCCAACGGACAGGTAGAAAGGGCTAATGGACTCATACTAGCTAGATTAAAACCAAGATTGTATGAAGAACTAGTAGACTATGGGTCGAAATGGATCGAAGAATTATCCAAAGTTGTATGGGGGCTACGGACTCAAATAAGCAGAGCCACCGGATACTCACCCTTCTTCCTGGTGTACGGATCAGAAGTCGTACTACCCGCAGACCTAATCTAGACGTCACCAAGGATAGAACAATATGATAAAGGAGAAGTAGAACACACCTGAAGATTAGAACTCGACAACACAGAAGAAGTCAGAGTAAACGCTACCCTGCAATTAGCAAAATACCTCCAAGGACTAAGGCGCCACTACAACAAGAATACTCAGTCTCGATCATTACAAGTCAGAGACTTAGCACTAAGAAGAATACAAAAAATTGACGGCCGCCACAAACTACTCAGTCCATGGGAAGGTCCTTTTATCGTCGCAAAAGTCATCGGACTAGGCACATACAAGCTCATAACTGAAGATGGAAAAGAAGTCAACAATACATGGCACATCAGTCAGCTATGGAGATTCTACGCATAAAAACAACTCAAGGGAGAATATGTGTACAAGACGCAAGAGATCAACATTCATGATCAACAAAGATGCCACAATATATCATTGTAACAGATCAATATTCATGATCAATAAAGATGATTATCTCTTGATAAACATACGTCTCATGGCTCTATCTGAGTTACTTCTTAAATGCAAAATGGTTGAAAATATGCCTGAGCATCCCGGCCGAGAGCAAAATAGTTAAAAAGACACTTGAGCCCGCCGATGAGGGTAGCCAACAAGCTAACACCCGAAATAAAATGCAAAATGGCTGAAAAGACACCTAAGCATCCCAGCCGAGAGCAAAATAGTTGAAAAGACACTTGAGCCCTGCCGATGAGGATAGCTAACAAGCTAACACCTGAAATAAAATCAAAACAACTAAAACTAAGCCTGGGCATAGACTAGAGCAATACCAAAAGCAGGACCCTCCAGCTACTTATACCAAATAGCAAGAGGCTCGGGGGCTACACTGGAGATACCCAAGAACACAAAGATCTACATATAACGAGTTGTTTACAACTCGATGGATCAAGAAAGGTCATCAACACAAAGATCTACATACAACGAGTTGTTTACAAGCCACAAGAGAAGGCCAGACAAGCACTCGACAGATCAAGAAAGGTCGTCAACACAAAGATCTATATATAACAAGTTGTTTACTTAAATAGAAAAGTACTCGACAAATCGTCCATGGAATAGGCAGGGCATTTAGACAAAGAAGACATCAACAAAGAAGACCTTCATTCAAAAAAGAAGCATAATGTCATATTACAAGGCACGGGCATAAAAGTCAAGTACATCAAGCCTCATCATCAGGAGAAGGGAGAACAATATTAAGATTATCTACTATCCTACTAGCTAAGTCTTCAACTTCAGGCTCCATCCTCTCAACAACATCGATGTATTCTTGACTACCAGTTTCCTCTACTATCTTGGACAAAGGAGCCGCTGGAGCAAGAACCCGGACTTGGGCCAGAACATTCTTGGTACACAGTTGAGCGCACCTCTTCACAAACTCTTGGAAACGAGTCAGAATTCGAGGGATCAATTGAGCCCAAGATTGCTCGTCATCTGCTAGCGTTTGAAGAACGTCGGCTACTGAACGAAAGGATTTTCACAAAGCCTTCTAGTTTTCAGTAGCCGTCACCAACCTACCAGACAAGTCTTTAATGGTTTTCTAGGCCTGCACAAGATCTCTATCAGCTCCATGCCTAATCAACTTAGCAAGCACAAGTTCCTCTTCAGCATGAGTAATTACCTCCTCAGCCTTGTTGTGACTTGTATGAACAAGAGTCTTCATTTCTTCAACGCCCTCCAAGACTTCTGTTTTTCAACCCGGAGAGCTGAACAAAGCAGCAGACAACAAGTCAGTAGAAAGGAAAGTTTGAATACAAAAAGAAACAAAAATAACTCTCAATACCATTGCACTCCTTCTTCATGGCCTCCAAGTCCTTCATGACCTCTGAGTTCTTTCGAGCCTCCTGAAGAGCGGCATCCCTCTACTTCTCGATTTCAACAACCTAGGCATGAAGAGATCTTTCTTCATCCTAATGCGTTTGAAACTTAGCCTCCATCTCAGCCTGAAGGAGATCAAGATTAGCTTTTAGGGTGCTCACTTCTGAAGACAACTTTTTCTCGTTTTTAGACAAGAAAAAGAAGCCGGTATGATCATGAGAGAAGGACTGAGCAAAAAGATACAAAGAAAAATGAAGAATAAGGACCAAAGAAAAGTGAACATCCAAAGAAGGAATGATGAAAAAGCTTACCTAGAGCTTTTCTCCAAAAGAAGTCACAAGGGATGACAAGTTTCCCCAGGCAGCAGTTAATTCCGATAGCTGATGAGTGGCATCGAACTGCTGCACCACATCATTGGCAAAAGGAGGACCACCAGAGGCAAGAGAAGGAGAAGGAGAGGCCAGCCAAGGTGAAGAAGGAATGACCAGAGTGACCTCCTGGGAAGCCGAGGCCAATCCCTCAAAAGGACCTGACGCAATGGCCACGGTCACCTCTGAGGCGGCCAAGTCTGCAGCGGCACCATCGCCAGAAAGCTTTGTAGCCCCTGTAGCAACTTCACCAACAGTACGCTGCGAGTCCTAAAGCTTGGTACTCAGTGGCATGACGGAGGGCTGAGAAGAAGTCGACGAAGAGGCGAGAGAAGACGAAGGACTAAAAATTGATAAAAAAATCGCCGATGAGAACCCAAAAAAAGGAGAACAGAAGCAAAAAGATGAAGCCTGAATCTACTCACCTAGCCATCTTCTTCCTCACAAAACCAAAAGAAGACCTCACAGGGGGGACCACAGCGGCAAAAATGTCCCCGCCACTTGGTGACAGGAGCGGTATAGCAGATACCGGAGCCCCGGAAGAGGCCAGGGCTGAAGCCATGGAAGAACTCGGCACCGGAGGTGCGGAAGAGCTTGGTACCAAGGCTACCAAAGAACTCAACACTGGAGCTTCAGAAGAAGCCGGCGTGGGAGCCTCAGAAGAACTCATACCCGATGTCCGGTTACTTCAAAAAGATCAAGACTAAAAGTCAAGACAAAGAGGAGAAATTCAATGGAAGGGGAATATGAAAACAACTCACTGCCGCATGATGAGGGGTACTTCATCATCCTCTTCCCCCTCGGTCTCAACCAAGGCCACCAGAGCACCCGCTGAAAAAAGAATAAAAGTACTCAGTTCAAGATAAAAACAAGAAAACAAAGGGATAGAGAGTATTAAATATGCTCACCTAAGAGCATGCTAGCTACAACTAGAGTACCTGGAAGAGTACTTGGCTTGTGAGACTTCTTGGAAGCAGGCAGGCCAGATGAAGACCCATCTGTTCGCCCCCTCTTCGGGACACTACGAGGACCGTGGGGGACTAGACGAGGAATATATTCTTCATATACATCAACAAATCTGGAAGAAACTCTAGGAAGCGCTGTGGAGATTGGGAACTTACTGGTTGCGGAAGCTCCAGCAAATTTCTCCCCAATTTTCGCCATGGCAGGGAGAACATCAAGAGGAATTGGGTCAACAAAGTTGCGCCCAAACTCCTACGAAAAAGAATAAAACAACAAGACAGGGAAAAGTTAAACAAAATTGGATACAGCAAGAGTGCATAAAGTACCTAAACAAAGAGATAAACAACTTACAGCTGGAGGCGGGTTGTTGGTAGAGAACTCAGAGACAGTAAGTGGGACAACGTTTGCTCCTTTTAGCATCTTCTAGAGATGCTCGAGTACCTCCTCATTGGTTAGCTCAAGAGCTGGGACCATGCATGAAGGATCCTCAGCCCTAGAGTACTCGAAGCCAAGGTGCTCCCGCTCCTTCAAAGGCTAAACTCAGCGACGAAGGAAACTCGAGACAATACCAAAACTGGTTAAACCCTGCTATTTCAGCATACTAATCCTATCAAGGAATGGCTGGATTGCCTAGACCTTAGCGGGCGACACAGGGTTCTTATCCCATCGGTCATTAACCATGGGACCAGATCCAAAGTGGATAGTAAGGGAAGGGATTAGATTGGTGGCATAAAACCAGTCGGCACGCCAATCTCTTACAGAATCGACTAGGTCATAGTCAAAGAACTTGCTCTTAAGACCCTAGCGAAATTGGATCCTGCAACCACCAAGAATGCTGGTTTCTTCGCGGCAGGGTTGGGGTTTCAGGCGAAAGAAGTAATGAAATAGAGAAAGAGAAGGGGGAATTCCAAGGAAAGCTTTGCAAAGATGAACGAAGATAGAAAGGTGAAGAACTGCATTAGGAGCGAGATGGTTCAAGCAAATCCCAAAATAGCTGAGAAATTGATGAAGAAAAGCAGAGGCAGGAAGGCAAAGTCCAGCGTGAATGAAAGAGACAAAAAGAATGATCTCACCAGGACCTAGAGCAGGAACCCGATGCTCGCCTAGAACTCACCATTTAGCAAAAGCCTTGCTCTGGATCAAGCCATCACTAACAAGCTCATGGAGCTGCTCTTCGGTGGTTGTTGGAGTCGGCCAAGACTGCTGGGCGGCCCTCATGGCAACAAACTCCTGATTCTCGATCACGGAGAGTGATGACTCCTCGTCCACGAAAGAAGACTGGGACTTACTTGCGGTTTTCTTCTTACCCATGTACTAACGGAGGTGAAAAGCAATTAGGGGAAAAGAAAGCTTAGATGGTAGCGCTAAAGACGGTGGTGACAATGGCGACGGTGGATGACTGAGGGCTAGGGTTTGAAGGCAAGAGAAAGGTAGTAAAGAAAAAGAAGATGAAGGGTCTTTAAATAGATTTTATAGCATTAAAAATGGCCCACCAGGCCTGTTAAAGCACCGTGTGAGAATGCAACGGTCCATTTACCGACACAGCTAAAATGATGGAGGGCACAAATCCACACAACGGTACAATTCAACAGGCAGATTTCAGACTTATCCATCTAGCACTACTGTAGAGCTATCAGATAACTGCAAGAGCAACCCGTCAATAAAGAAGAAAAGAAGGGCAACTTCACAAGGAACACAAGAACTCAGTTCTTACAAAAAGAACTCGGGAATATCATGAGCAACCGAAACTGTAGCAGAAAAGTAAATAACAACTCAGAAGACAAAGATTCTTTCCATTACAAGCGACTTAAAAAATAGAAGGTTACAAATCTTACAAGACCCAACATACTTGGTACCATGAAAAGCAAAGTAGCAAAGAAGAACACGAACACGGCTGGGCTCTGGAACGACTACGTGTTCCAAATTACTACTCAGAAGGACAAACCGCCATCGGCTACACTATTTTCTTCAAAGGACAGACGTAGTGCATCCAGGGTAGAAATCAGCAGCACGGTAGGACAACATGGAGCAGAGAAGGCCAACAGGCATCTGTCTACCCAAGACCAATGTGATGCTAGATATGGTGTTGATCTGCACTAGATAGTCTCAAGACAGACGATGAAGATCAACCCAGAACTACCAGATGAAGGAATGAAGTCCACATCACAAGACTTGCTCCAACTACCGCCACATACATCCTGGTACATTGCTACCACGGGATTAGCCTACCTCTAATCCCTATCACAAGACCTCCTCCAACTACAACAAGACACATAGGAACTACGGAACATGCCCAGGGCTGCTCTACTTCACAAACTACCATGTTAGTGATCACAAAGGTTTCAACAGAATGTTCAATGGATGAAAGCAAGCACTCTGAGAGGGTATTTATAGATCAAAGGAGCGGTGCACATGGACTAGGAGTACCAACAAAATAAGACTAACAAAGGACATAGTGAAAAGACAGGACTCAATAATGGAAGACTCAGGCGAGAGGGAACAATACTCGAAGACGGGCATATTCGGAAGAATATACCGACATAGTACAACCCATGAACAAAAGGTATTCAAACTCAACCACCACCATACAACTACATCTGACAATAGTAGACTACCAGAGAATATGCCAAAACCCTGCTTCTGAGTTCTTCCTAAACAAAACAACCCGGATATATGCTCGGGGCTGCAAAAGGAGATGTATACGGTTCTATCAAACAACTCAGATTTAAGACCCTCCAACTTTTTGTTCCAAATAGCAAGAGGCTCGGAGGCTACACTCAGTGAGTGCACCTTTTTCTCCAAAAAGCGCATATCACTCAGAATGTTTCTTCAAGACAGACGGCGTCAGGGCCACAAGACAAAAAGAACCCGAACACAGCATTAGAGCTCTTTTCAACAAGGAAGTCGGGGAGCCTTTCAACAAAGAATCAGGAAGACTTCAAAAAAAGACCCTCAAGCTCCTTATGCCAAACAGCAAGAGGCTTAGGGGCTACATCCAAATAGGAGTACTTTTTTCTCCAAAAAAGTACAAAAAAGTACACACCACGCAAAGATCTCACAAAGTGCTACACGGTTTCGCTCAAGAAAGCACTCGGATGATGCTTGTTCCTGCTCAATGAGACTTGAAGGAACAAGACGAGGCTTCCAAAACTCAACCATGAAGTGCTCAGGGGCTTGTCGGTACAGGACCCATAGGATACCCTGCAAGGAAGGAAGAAGACCTAGTCCAATTAGGATTCTTCTCCTATAATCTTAGTAGTAGTATTACTCTGTAATCCTACTAGGAACTCTCATTGTAAACCGACTAGGATTTTGGCCTCCTGACTATATAAAGGAGGGAAGGGCACCTTGGATCGGGAGTTCAACAGAGCAATTGTATGATACAACGCTTCATAATCAATCCAACGCAAAGGCTAACACCTACTAGACGTAGGGCTATTACTCGATCTGCGATCGAGGGCCTGAACCAGGATAAATCGACTGTCTCTTGTGTTAACCATCGAGTTCTGCATATGCTAAAACCCAAACATACTATCCCGGGTACCCCCGTGGTAGGCTATCGGTGGTCAAACATCGACAAACTTCTTCCCGGTGAAGTTAGTTTTGTGGTCAGTGATGATACAATTAGGAATGCCAAACAGGTAGGTGATGTCAAGGAAGAATTTGACTGCCTCTTTTGAGCAGTTGTTGGTGATGGGCTTCACCTCTATCCACTTGGTGAATTTGTCCACTACTACGAGTAGGTGAGTGAAGCTGCTTGGGACCTTTTTGAGGGGTCCTACCATGTCAAGGCCCTAGACCATGAACAGCCAGGTGATAGGGATGGTTTGGAGCTCCTGTGCCGGCAGATAAGTTTGTCGAGCGTAGAACTAGCATCCCTCGCACCTACGGACAACCTCCTCTACATCTCATAGCACTGTGAGCTAGTAAAAACCTTAGCAAAAGGCTTTTCTAACCAGCAACATCAGGGCCACATGATGTCCATAGATTCTGGCATGGATATTGAGGAGGAGCTATTTCCCTTGGTTGGTAGGGATGCACTTCATGATTACCCCTAATGGACTTTGCTTGTAGAGTTCATCACCAATGGTGATGAACGTCTTGGCGCATCGAGCGATCCATCGAGCTTTAGTCCTTCTGAGAGGGAGAACCTCCTCGAAGAGGTAGGCGAGTATCGGCGTTCGCTAGTCGATTTGATCAAGTGCGAACATGGCGATGTTGGCATGGCGACATTGGGGTTGGAGCCCCTGAGCATTGGTTTGGCATTGGGTTATGTCTAGATCGGACCTTTCTAGATGTGGGCGGATGGCTCATGGAGGTCATTGATGAAGACCCTGCTTGGAGATGGATCCTGCCTGGCGGCAAATTTAGTGAGAAAATCGGTGGCATCATTGTCCTTTCAGGGGACGTGATGCAGCTCAATCCCCTGGAATTTATTCTTGAGCTTGCACACCTCTTAGGAGTATGCTACCATGAGGGTGCTTTTGCAAGAGGACTCCTTCATGACCTAGTCAACGACCAGCTTCGAGTCGTCGCAAACATAGAGTCGTGTAGCACCAAGCTTGACGGCGATGTGTAGTCCATTGATGAGGGCCTCATACTCTGCGGTGTTGTTTGAGGCCAAGAAGTGGAGGCAGATGGTGTAGCGGAGCCTACTCCTGTCTAGGGAGTTTAGAACCACTCCAGCCCCCGAGCCGGGTGCCATGACAGACCCGTCAAAGTACATCATCCAGTACTCGTGGGTGACATCTAGGGTCGGTAGCTGGACCTCCATCCATTAGGTGACAAAATCCATGAGAACCTGAGATTTAATAGCAGTACGAGAGATATACCCGATGTCGTGGCCCATGAGTTTGAGTGCCCACTTTGAGATCCATCCCATGGCATCGCAGTTGCGAACGATGTCTCCGAGCGGGTATGAAGTAACGACCATGACCTCGTGGTACTAGGGAGGTAGTGTAGGAGCTTTTGGGTCGCCAGTAGCACGACGTATAGGAGTTTTTGCACTTAGGGGTACCAAACCTTAGGGTTAGTGAGTACCTCTCTGATGAAGTATATGGGTCGCTAGACCTTAAGGTGGTGTCCTGGCTCCTTCCTTTCGATGACTCAAGCAACACTCACCACGTGGTTGCCCGTCGTGACATAGAGGAGGAGGGGTTCTCCCTATTCGGGAGCGACGAGGATTGAGGCCGATGTCAGTGACATTTTGAGGCTCTCCAAAGCCTATTATGCTTCCTCAGTCTAGACAAAGGTGTCTATCCTTTTGAGGAGCTTGTAGAGAGGCATCCCCCGCTCACCAAGCTAGGAGATGAACTGGCTTAGGGTGGCCAAGCGACCGGTGAGCCTTTGTACACCCTTGACATTACATATAGGGCCCATATTGGAGATGATCATGATCTTTTTGGGGTTGGCCTTGATACCTTGTTCGGACATGGTGTATCCAAGTAGCTTTCCCTTTGGAACCCCAAAAACACATTTCTCAGGATTCACTTTGATGTTGAACCTTTGGAGGTTCACGAACGTTGTGGCCAAGTTTGTGATCAGGTCACAAACTTGAGCCATTTTAACCACTATGTCATCAACATAGATGGCAATTGTTGGTTTTGGTCGCTCGGTTTGATTAGGCTGATCGAGCGGGTCGATTTGGTCGCCGAAGCATTGCTGCATGCACCTTTGGTAGGTGGCGCCAGCATTCTTTAGACCGAAAGGCATGGTTACATAACAATACGAACCATATAGGGTGCTGAATCAGGTTGCGAGTTGATCGGACTCTTTCATCGCAATCTGGTGGTAGCCTGAGTAAGCATCTAGAAAGGAGTGGATCTCGCATCCCGAGGTGGAGTCAACTATCTGGTCTATGCATGGCAAAGGAAAGTGATCCTTTGGGCATGCTTTGTTGAGGCCGGTATAATCCACACACATTCTCCATTTCCTAGTTTTCTTTTTAACAAGAATAGGATTAGCAAGCTAGTCGGAGTGGAATACCTCTCTGATGAATCTGGCTGCCAGGAGTTTGGTGACCTCCTCACCTATGGCCCTATGCCTCTCATCATCGAAGCGATGCAGGCGTTGCTTGGCGAGCTTCAAGCCTAGGATGAGGCATAGTGCATGCTCGATGACCTCCCGTGGTATGCCTGGCATGTTAGAAGGTTTCCATGCGAAGACATCACGATTGGCACATAGAAAGTTGGTGAGCTCGCATTCCTATTTGGCCAGGAGCTAGGTCCCAATCTGCACCGTCTTGGTTGGGTTAGTGGGGTCGATCCCCACCGCCTTAGTTTCCTTGAGTGGGCGGAAGGCCATCGAGGTGGTTGATTTGTTGCATTCTAGGACTATTGGGGTCAACAACTCTCTGAGCCGCGGGAGCTCAGATGAGTTGATGATGGCAGTGGCAAGCTCATAATGCTCATGGTCGCACGTGAAGGCGTGCAAGAAGGTGCTACCCATAGTGATGACATCGTTCAGTCTCGGCATCTTTAGCTTTAGGTAGGTGTAGTTCGGGACCGCCATGAACTTGGTGTAGCATGGCCGCCCCAAGATGGTATGGTAAGACCCTAGAAAGTCCACCACCTCGAAGGTGAGCACCTCCGAGCAGAAGTAGGCTTGGTCACCAAATGTTATGGGCAAGTCGATCTGCCTAAGCGAGTATGCCTACGCTCCTAGGATCACGCCATGGAAGGGAGAGCTCGCCGGACGGAGCTCCGATCGGGGGATGCGCATGGCGTCGAGGGTGGCAATGTAGAGGATGTTGAGGCCACTGCCTTCATCCATTAGCACCTTGGTGAGGCACTTCTTACGAACAATGGGGTCGATGACGAGCGGGTAGTGCCCCGGTCTAGCGATGTGGGATGGATGGTCCCTCCGATCAAAAGTGATCGGAGATTCCGATCAGCAAAGGAAGGAGGGGATGGCTGTTTCAGCGATGCACGCCTCTCGGTAGCGTACTTTGTGCTGGTGCTTGGAGTAGACGGCATCGGATCCCCTGAAGATCATGATGCATTCCTCGGGGTCGGGGAAGCTATCCCCATCCTTGCCTATTGTGTCTCCTTTCTTGGCCACTGTCTCCTTGCCCTTTTCTTCTTTTGGCCCGCCGGCCTGTTGTAGGAAGCGCTTGAGGAGCTTGTAGTTCTTATAGAGGTGTTTGACATGGTAAGCGTGGTTGGTGCAGGAGCTATCCATGAGCTTGCCAAAGTGGTCAGGCAGGCTCTACTAGGACTGCTTGCTGGTGCGATCAGCTATGGCAACCAACGTGGAGTTGCCGTTTGGCGCCAATCCTTCTTGTTCTTCTTGCCCCTCTACGTGGAGGGGCCCTTGTCTTGGTCCTTGTACTTGGACTTGCTCTTGTCTCGTCCTCTGTTGAAGACCGCTCCGACCATCTCCTCACTTGAGGCATGGTTTGTGGTGACATTGAGTAGGTCACGGGTGGTTCGAGGCTTTAGGCAGCCAAGCTTATGGATCAGAGACTCATAGGTCATCCCAGAGAGGAATGCGCTGATAATGTCCACGTTGACGACATTAGGAAGGGAGTTGCACCACTTTGAGAACCTATGGATGTAATCCCATAGGGACTCGTTAGGCTCCTGCTGGTAGCTCTTGAGGTCCTAGGAGTTCCCAGGGTGGACATACGTCCCCTAGAAGTTCCCGACAAAGACCCTCTCGAGGTTCGCCCAGTCATAGATGCTGTCATGCGGGAGGAATTTGAGCCACGCTCGAACATTTCCCCCCATGTAGATGGGGAGGTACTAAATGATGAAGTGATCATCATCCACTCCTCTGGCTTGGTAGGCGAGCCAAAAGTCTTTGAGCCATATTCTAGGGTTCGTGTCCCCGGTATACTTAGCGATGTTTTTAGGCAGTCGGAAGTGCTATGGGAACGGCACTCTCTGGTGTGATGGCCAAAGGCCTATGGTCCTAGGCCATCTAGGCTAGGACTCTGGGCATCCGGTCGGTGACCATGCCTAGGGTGCATCTCCCTAGTCTCCTTGATGGTCTAGTTGGAGCCTGTGTCATCTGCTCTCACTACCGCTCGATGGAGGTCATCATCATGCCAGGCCCGATGCCGGTTGCTGATGATGCTGTGAGCATCTTGGTTCGGACCAAGGCGCTCGCGCATAGGTGGTCAGTGTGGAGTGGGTGCCAGGTCAGGCTATGGTGTAGCTGCACCCTCCTGTTCCATGCCTAGTGGCTGTAGTGGTGAGCGGATGGAGTGATGTGTCTGGTGCATCCTTGTCCCCTGGTGGGGAGAGAGGCCACAAGTCGGATGCCATGATGTGGAGCTCTCCGCCTGTTGAACGACAGGGGTCTCCACCAGTGCTCGGAGGTTCCAATGGATCACCTGTTCCTATGGGTTATTCGGCTTGGGGAGGCCATGTAGGAGCATTACCACCGCAATGATGTTCTAGCTTGCCTGAGCAAACTATGGGGATCATTCTCCCCATGGATGATGTCATGCTAGACCTAGCGGGTGTGACCCTAGGCACCGCTCATCGAGTTACGTGCATAGGGCACATTGTGGTGCGCCAAGCATGCTGGCACAGGTGGTGGCTGGTTTTGCCGCCTTTGTCGTAGCTCCTTGCCGTGTGCCTAGTCACATGCGAGGGCATCTGCGTGAGGGTCCAAAGGGGTGTGGGTCTAAAGAGACTCCACTACCACCGGTGGTTGTCCCGAGGCATCTGCCATAGTGCACTCCTAGGATAGAGGGTGGCTAGGTGCCTCTATGGCACCGATGCTGGAGCCGTCGCTCTCAACATCATCATGCATGAGGTTGTGGAAATAGGTGGGAGCGTGGCTCGCCATCCCCATGAATTCGGATGTGAGAGGGGGCGGCGCCAGCATCCTTTAAAGCCCCTGTGTGTATGCATCCGTGGGGACATGAGGCCGTAGGGGGAACCAGTTGTGTGGCGGTCATAGCAGGGACAATGAGGTCCCTCCAGAGAATCAGCGAAAGACAGTAAATAGCGAGTAAATAACAAAGCGTACATTACTCACAGTGGTGTTTGAGCAAAGCGTATGCTCGGAATGAAGCATAGGCACCTCGCCGTTGGAGTCGTTGGGTGTCCCAGAGCCGATGGAGGACGCGCCTCCTCCAACGAGTGCTGGAACAAGTACCTCCTCGTAGAGGTGCAGTACGTCGAGTCGGTCGGTGACAAAGTCTAGGCTTCCAAAGAGGATGGCCTAGGATGGCTCAAAGATGGGTGGAACCCATATCCCAATAGTTGGGAGTGTGGGAAACTCTAGTTAGCCAAAGTGAGTCGTATCGCTCGGGCCCGCCATGGCGATGGTGGTGGAAAAGTGGGCCATCTGATGACCAAAAGTGTGAACATATAGCGTCCTCCCCACGAACGATGTCAACTGTCGGTGCAGAAAGTGACCAACATGTAAATATTTTAAGTTTTGCCGTACATTGTGATTGGATGTGGCCTAGAACTCAATGACACAGAGTTTATACTGGTTCAGGCAACGTGCCCTTCGTCTAGTTTGAGTTGGTCGCTGACTTTATTTTTGAGCCCAGGTGCTCAAAGTTTGTTGTGGGGTTACAAAGGGAAGGGAGAAACATGGGGGTGCAAGAGGTCTGGTCAGACTCTGGTCTAAAGGGCCGAGAGTGACGGGAGCTCCGCTGTGCGCTAAATGTTTGAATGTTTGTTGTTTGTTGGGATCCTTGGTCGTTTGGATCATGTGTGTTGTTTGAGTTGTGAACTGATCCTCCCCTTTGATCAGAGAGAGCGCATCCCCTTTTATATATGAAGGGGATGGCCTTTACAAGTGAGAGAGAGTGAGAGTACATATGCTACTAAGTCTTGTTGCCCACGACATCAGGTACAAGATGATGCTAGGCGCCCATAACATTGTTGATGTTAGACGCATGTGGGAGGTTTTTACCGTGTTCTCCATGTAGGGCAAATGGTGGCACCTACAACACTGTTGATGCCCAAAGACACGTGGGGGGAGCCTTACCATGTTTGTCTGGTAAGGGAGTTGACGGCGCCCACAACACTGTTGGGCAAATATTGGTGCCGACAACACTGCTTGGGTTCTGACATGCCTGGAAGGTTGTAGGGCACCCTTCTGACATGTCCTATCAGTATTGTCCTATAGGTGTATAGGGTACAGTCCTTGGTTTTGTGGTTTGACTTGAGCGCCCTACTTTACTTGCTCTATTTGTTTCGTGGTCCTTACCGAGCGGGCGTCCCTAATCGGTTGGTTCTAGTCGGCTCCAACTACACTAGTTGGAGAAGAGTTATAAATAGAGGTTTGGAGTATCCATAGTCGGAGATGCAGGTCAGAGTCAGAAGCGTTGTTGGTTAGGCCTTCTAGCCGGAGAGGTGGGCCAGAGTTGGAAGCAAGGCCTTTCGGTCGGAGATGCGGGCCAGAGTCAGAAGCGGGCGCTATTCCTGTTTGGCTAGGCCTCTCTGTTAGAGATTGGATCACTGTTCTAGCCTATCATTGAGTTTTTAGGCTGGCCCAGGAGTTGCACGTTTGGTCGCAACATCGTCCACTTGGACCGAGCTTTTGCTAGAAAGCAGGTCCATGAGGGACCCTGGGTTTATGAACTCGATACAATTCTTACAACCTAATGCATCAAACATAAATGACTCAAGTGATATTTTGTAAAACATAGGAGGCTTAAAATGCTCCGGACGTTGCCTTTTAGGAAAGAAGTGGGTCGGTGGTCAGGGCACTTTGGAAGTTCTTTAGCTAGCTCCTCGCCTTCGGGAGTTGTTGGCTGTGGTGTCTGCTGATTCTCCTCTGCCTCTTCTTCAAATTCCAGTAGGGTTACTCCTTCGGGCAATCCTATATATATGAGCATGAAATAAGATATCATGGATGCATAGATAATGACATGGATGATATGATATGATAAAATACATACTCATAAGTGTCCTTAACAGTAATGTATTAAAGTGATGACAAGATAAATTTTCTTTTAGTGAGTAGGTGCATATCTCCTCTCTAGTAATTAAAGAAATTCCCATTTAAGCAATTTCTGGATTACAAAATAGCAGCCACTTATTTTGACCATAATTGGAATTTTATACATCCAAAATAATATGATCTTGGACTTTCTGGAAAGCTTATAAAATTTTCTACAACTTTCTTCTAATCATCTTAAGATGACTCAGTAGCTATCTAGGTCAAACAGTTCAATCTTTCAAATCTCTCCAGAAGGCAAGCAAATCTGATAGCAGACTTTTAAAAGCTATAATTTTCAAACCATTAGGCCTATGACCATGAAATTTTTGGACAAGCTAGGTGAGTAAGTTATCTACAACTTTTTATTGACAAGTTTCGCAGAAAAGAACATTATCATCATGAATTTGTCACCACAACAGAATCTACTCATGCCGTCATCTAGTTGAATTATAAAGCAATAATTAACTAGCTGCCTATAGCCAATTAATTCCAATCACAACTACTAATATCAACAGATCATATGCATCATAAGCACCATAGAAAACCGTAACACCTCTGGTGTTGTGAGCTCACTTAGCACCTAGGTTATACCTAAGAGGAATCAGCCAATAAATTTTTGGGTTTTTGAAACACGCATGGAATGATGAGCGAGTCTTATGTGGTTCACTTTGATGGACTAAACTAAATATCAGAGTTAATTCACTTAGTGAATAAAAATATTTAAAAATGACCAATAACGATTCTAGCAAGTAAATGGCGAATGGCTTGTTCTGTTGGATTGAGCATGAAAGCAATTTTTATAAACAAAGTAAAATATAACTTGTATTTAGAACTTAAAAAAATTCGGAGCATGATTTTTCTTGCATTTAAAATGTTGAGTAACCAACTTTAGTGCTTTAGCCGTGTTTGAAAATATATATAGTTGGCTTAGAAAAAAAATGAATATTTGAGAGCTAAAATGATATATAATGTGGGTAGAAAAATTATGCCATCAGCAAGGCAAGAACGTCATCAGTGTGTTAGTATGTTTGTTTCGAGTATTGCTGTGATGTTTGTTAGTTTCAAAATTAGTTTGAAAAGGAACAAAAATGGAGAACCCGTTCTAGTTTGTGTCGATAAATGATAGTCAACTTGAAAAGTGATTTTTTTATAAAGCAACAATAATATAGAACGTGTGTTTGGGGTTTTAATAAAAATTGAAGTACAAGTCGAGTAGATGAAAGCGCAACTTGGGTTTTAGAAAACAAATGTTGTCCCTCTTCACCGCTCATCTCGACTACCTCGCTCACGTCCTTGCTGCTATCCTCATCTTTGCCCTCCCGCTCTCTCTCTCTCATCTGCTCTGTTTGGTGCCGCTGCCACAACTAGACGAGCGCAGTAGGTGCCATGTGAGCATGCTCCCTCGCGTCCTTGTTCTGGAGTGTGTTAAAGAAAGATGGCCGAGCTCGGTTCTTGAATTGGTCCATCACAAAGGGGCGTCAAAAGGGGAGCCCATGGCCTTGCTCCCGCCTAGCTCAGTGTCATTACATCGACATGACCGTGCTGAGTAGGCTGGGCCACCTCCATGCTGCTGCTGCGCTGTACTGCTTTCTCTCCATTTCTTTTTCTATAGCCGAGGAGAGGCACCCCAGTTCCTGCTCGCCCGCCCTACTAGCCCTCTCTCTCTTTGCTTGCTTTCTACCACTGGAGGCCACAGTCGCCGTGACCCCCGCCCGGCCGCAATGCCCCTCCGTGGCCACACCACCCATCGCTGGTTCCTCATGAGCGTGCACATGCCCTGTGGCCTCCCTCGCGCTGCCCCTTCCACTCCCCAGCTCGCCTCCCTCTGCTGGCTTCGGGCGAGTCAGCACAAGCCATGCTGCTGCCCTACAGCACCCACCAAGGTTGTGCCCGCCATCGCCCTACCTCCCTCATGGGCGCGCGTTAGCCTCTCGACCCTGCGCTGGACCGGCTGCTCCACAGCACTCCACCTCCAGCGCCTGCTCCTTTGCTCTCCACCTCCACAACCCGCCCCGGTCGGGGGTCCGTTGGTGAAGGCTCCCCTCACCGCGCCCTACCGCTACAAAGTCCATGGCCGCACGCCGTCGCCGTGAGTTTGAGCGAACCTCGTGCACCTCTCCATCAACCCTCGCCGTGCAGCAACCATAGTGCCCCGCCGCCCGTTGCCGCCTCCTCTGTCACGGTCGTGTGTGGCCATCGTGCCGAGCTCTACCGTGGCCGGTTCTCTGCCACTGTCATGCCTTTCCTGAGCCAATTTGGCCACCAATGATGGCTCCCCTATACGTGCTCTGTTTCAAGGTAGCAGGTGGACTCAAGCGCTAATAGAACGCTTTACCAGGTTTACTTTGAAAAAAATGCTAGGCTTATACATTTACAAGTAAGGGCTTAGTTAATTTATGAAAAGTTTAGGGGTCATTGTGCAAATTTGCCATCACGCTGGGCTCGTCCACGCGTGGGCCGGTCGCTCTCGGTCGCTGGGTCGTTGACTATCCTGGCTAGGCCGCTCACGCCTGTCCCCACGTTGGACCGCGCTCGCCGCACTTGCGCCGCTCACGATAGTGCACGCGCCCTGCCCCACATGGGTCGCCGGCCTCCACTGGACCGTGTGTGCACGGTTCACATTGGGCCGAGGACGTTGATGCCAGCCCTTTTTTTATTTGTAGAGCAATTTTATCCAAGCAAGCCTCAGTGCATAACTCCTACTTTTCTACACTTTAAATTATATTTATGCATTAAGTTTTAAGGAGTTGAATAAAACCCACTTGCATATATATATATCTTTATCCTATGAGTCTTACTAGTATGATAGGATCATGTTGATTGCTATGCTACAGGACTCCGATAGAAGTCGAGCGATTGCCTGTCACTCGTGAGAGATAGGAAATATTTTACTGTATTATTATCACTTGGAAAATATAAATGGTGGAAAGGAAAAATAGAGACCGGGCAGGGATATGGATGGGTTTTGGTGGGCGTAAGAGGTTGTGTTCTGCGGCCAATGGGGAATAGCTTAGTTACACTATTTTTCTTGTCTGTGTCGGTTAATGACTGACCGTTCAATTGGACTCTAGGTAAGTCACAGACTTATTATTCCGAGCACATACTTGGGTATGGGCGTAAGGAAGACTTGTTACTCTCTTGTCATGGGTTCTGGCTCTTTTCAGATCAACTGTCAGGGTGGTTTTTGGGTGAAGCTCCTTGCACCGCACTGAGTCCGGGACTTAGGGGCGGGGGCTTAGAGTCCTAGTTTGGACGAGGACCTAGACCCCATGATAGGAGGGTAGTGGGTTGGTCCTACTTGTGCCTAGGGTACAAGTGGGGCATGTGTTTTCAGGGTACCTAGTTGGGGGCATTGATTTGCTAATTGCTGCATTCCGGTATGACTTATCTAAACTCCAACATCATAGTAAGAACTAGAAGATAAAAGATGGTAAAAGGAAAACTGATTGCTTACCACCTGCTTGAAAGTAGCACATGTGCTTATATAGAATGGTTGGTTAATGAACTAATGATGACTGCTAATAAAATTGAATATAAGGACGCACGCTTAGTAATGCTTCCTGCAGATGCAATAAACCCACCAGCCAGATAGCCTTGCATATCCTTAGAGTCTTTTCTTTCCTCCTATTGGATAAGTCTTGCTGAGTATAATTGAGTACTTAGGGTTTTATTTCCCCCTATTGGAGGTGATAGGCGGATGCTAGAGCTGACTCTTGTGTGTGGATTCCTTCTGGTGGGCTCAGAGAGGATTCCTTTACGCTGCGATCATAGTTTTTATTTATAACTCTCATCAAATGTTTTTATAAATGGAAGTTTTATAAGATGTTGTCAATGTTTATATATCAATGCTTCATCATGTCATGAATAGATATTTATTCCGCTGTAACTCTGTTCACATGTTTATATTCCGCTGTTAAATTAAATTGTTCATAACTCTGATAATATGATCATATTCCTCTATTATAAACAATGAATATTATAATCTGATGTTGCATGGAAAGTGATGTAAGAAATGGTTAATAATGATGTAAGCTTTATTCTCTCATTTGTGATCCTGATGGGAAAAATGTGGATTTTTGGGTTCTCCCTTTGGGTGTGCTCGATGGAACCGCATAATTTGGTGTCCTCCCTTAAGTACTTAGGGTCTAATAGAAGACAAGTACTCGTGGGAGGCATTAGATTAGGTGGTTCTACCATAGGTGGTATCAGAGAATAAATGAGGAAATAAAGCTTCGAAAACCTTTTCTAAAATAAAATTTGACAACAAATTATTTTCAAAGAATAGGACATCTTTATGTGAAGTTATATAAGTAGCCCTATTACTATGGTTATGTATCTAGGATAGATGGTGCTCTACTGACTTAGGTAGGCTTAATCAATTTTTCTGCATGTACACTGACCCTGAGCATAGTCCAATAGTATCGACTAGCTACAGGGAGAGAACGATGTGTCAAAAAATCTAAGAACGGTTGCCCTATATGTTGGCAATAGTGGAAGGATGTATAGGATATGCATTCATGCATATCCTTCTTGTGCATTGTAGTGCCTGTATTGCTTATGGATATGTCAGCCATAGGTGTCATGTGTGTCGTATTGTGCACGACTGGTCATCCTTGTTCCGGAGTTATTTCTGCACTGTGGCTTCATGCTCCGCATTCGCCCATGGTTCACGCCGATCATGATCCATGTCCCCCTGTACTCTTTTCTACACTCTAGTCAGACCCTTGCCCTATAGTTGTACTAGTCAGTAATGGCCTTTGGTAACGCTCGCCTCACACACACGGGAATTTAGTCAATTCCTTCGTAGTGATCCCACGCAGGAACCCTAGTGGACCGCGCTAGGACCACTGAACGCTCTGCCTTTATAAGTAGAGCTAGGCTTAGCCATAGGTACCACCACTCGGCGCACTTTAGCTAGTCTAGCTTTTCCTTTGAGCAAGCTTTTCGCTTAGTTCTTCCTTGCAACCACCGCCAGGAATGGTAGGAGCCTGGGTTAGTAACTGCCTGAACATTGAGGGTTTTTCTAGAATCTTGCATGCCACCCTGCAAAAGCTCGAAGTCAAAGACCGTCTCGAGTATGAGGGCTGAGAGTATGAGAAGCATGGCACTGAGCGGTGTGAGGTTACCGTCTACATTAGGAAGAGTGAAGAGTTCTCTGACCTCATTGAAGCCTAGAATGTGACCGCAACTGGGTTTCGCTTTGTCGACACCCACCAGGTGGTGGCCCACAAAGCCTTGTGGTACCTTTGCCAGATCTATGAAGAGCCCATTGCTCGTACCCCCATGAGGTTCTTTCCACCTTTGGAAAAGAATCGATGGGCATGGAGGGCTCGCATGGAGGCTTTGCAAGGGCAGGTTACCTAAGAAGATAGTCCTACCATGGTGCCCTTGATCACATACCTACTTGCTCTAGATGAGCAGTATGATCGGCAAGCCTTGGAGCTAAGGATGTGCCTCCATCGAACCAAGGAAGCCGAGATCTTCTCTAGGATGCTCTAGGTGCATCTTGCCAAAGCACATGCCAGTGCAGCAACCGTATAGAGTCAAGAGACTGCCATGTTGGAAGCCCTAAAGGAGGCCAAAGATCGGCATGTCCATTAGTTGGAAAAGGCCTACCTTGTAACCTAGGCCAAATGGAGGACTCTGGCTACAGAACGGTAGGATCCCTTGATCATGGAGGGAATCCCTATCCACCTACCAGAAAGAAGGAGAACCAGTGTTGCAGTACCGCCAGCACCTCCACCCTCGGAAGTGTTAGAAGTAGAACCCTTGATTCCTCTCATTCAGCCATTGCCAAGAGAAGAGGCAGATCCATAGCTAGGGTGGTAGAAGAATTCACTGAGCTAGGAATGAAGATGCGTGATCTAGAGTAGATTAGTTGCCTTGAGATGCTATACCTGTAGTAGTGTTCTTCATCGCTGTCCTCTGGTATTGTATTCTTGCCATTGTTTTTCATCCATAGTTGTTGAGGTAGTCCGACTGTAGGGAAGATGAATGATGTGTCGTGAATGGGAGACTGAATGTCTATATGATGTACCCGTATAAGACCGTTGGAATATGCATTTTATTTATTTTGTTGTGTTTATTACATCCATCTACCCTTAAGTTAGTGAGATGTGCTTAGAGTTTTCAAGGGTGATGTTAAGTGGGTTACAAGAGAAGTTACCATTTAGATGCCAGCAAACCAGTCATATGATTCGATAACATAGAACATTGTATCGACTAATTATGGATGTCCTAGCAGAACACTTGAATCTCTTTAAATCCAATCTATTGTTGGATTTGAATTCCTTGTTCCTTGTCATGAAAGGAACTATTGTTGTTGAATCTTCCCTTGCAATACTCCTCTTATTCTGTGGTCTATGACCCCACCGCCTTCATTGCGTGTAAGTTGGTAGTAGTTGCCAAGTTAATAGCTTATGGAGCCACGACGAAACCGAGGGCCCCTGTGGAACAGCTACCACATGGTGATGCTGCTCTACATGCACTAGTATCGAGGTTGTTGACCAAGTACCTTTACCAAGTTACACCGCCGTACTGCTTTTGCTACAAAATATTCTCCTTGTAAATATTCAGGTGTTCAAACGGAAAATCCCCAACGGGTTGATGAAATAGTGTTCTCTCAAAGTAAACAAGAGGATGTGGTTTTGGAGGAAGAACGTATGACATGGTCTTAGTCTACATAAAAGACGGATGTGGTCAAGGAAGGGAAAAAAAAGAATAGTAGTAAGGAAAGTTAGCTGTGGGTAGTCGGTAGTGATTGTAAAAGCCTGAGTGGACGTCATGTCCCAAGCCCTGTGTTTAGTTTGACCGCACTACATATGTCGGGTTATTTTGCTACGTGCCCTACAAACGCCATCTGTGTTGGGCCCATTAGCACCCCATTCTCATGTGGTCATGGCATCGTGCCACACTTGTCGTCCTCGTGCATTGTGCGTTCTCTTTTCCCCAGCATTCGGCCGGCTCTTGACCCCACACCCTCATCCCCGTACTAGACCCCCCCTCTTCCCCTCCCTCTTATCTCCTCTCATTTATTTCCCCTTTGCTCGCTCACGTAGGAAGCGTACCATGGCCGGCTTTATCCCCACAGAGTGAACCACCAGTGTACCCCTTCCATGCCATCTCCATTGCCGATGCACTATGCCCACCTCCGTTCACCACTATAAGATGCCCTTGGTCCTTGCTCTTCTTCTTCATCCCCATTCCCCTCACATTAGGAGTAGAGCTACGAGATCCAATCGTTATCCGAGGAACTAGGTTCATCAATCAGGGGTGATAGTGTAATCTGAAGAGAAGAGGGATCTAGTTTCGTCGAAGAAGTTCAAGTCTACCATTGGTTAGTTTGGTCTTAGGGTTCATGATGTTTGACTTCTCAGTCTCCTGTTTCTAGATCTGTTGGTCATACGCCATGTTTTGGATAATCATTATCTTGTTGTTTCTCCATTGTCCTCGTCTATCTCGCCTTCTAGGTTAAGTCTCGATTGGATTAGGTTGCTCTGAACCATGTACCTCTAAATCCCCATGTGGTTTAGTGTTTGAAGTCGTGTAATCTTTCATGTATTTTCTGATCTACGAAATGTAATCATGTTTTCCCTCTTCTGGTTGTTGCTCTAAATCTCAGGATGAGATTCTTTTTAAGGGGGGTTGGTTGTAACACCTCTAGTGTTACGAGCTCACTTAGCACCTAGGTTATACCTAAGAGGAATCAGCCAATAAATTTTTGGGTTTTTGAAACACGCATGGAATGATGAGCGAGTCTTATGTGGTTCACTTTGATGGACTAAACTAAATATCTACGTTAATTCACTTAGTGCATAAAAGTATTTAAAAATGTCTGATAACGATTCTAGCAAGTAAATGGCGAATGGCTTGTTCTGTTGGATTGAGCATGAAAACAATTTTTATAAATAAAGTAAAATATAACTTGTATTTAGAACTTAAATAAAATTTGGAGCATGATTTTTCTTGCATTTAAAATGTCGAGTAACCAACTTTAGTGCTTTAGCCGTGTTTGAAAATATATATAGTTGGCTTGAAAAAAAGTGAATATTTGAGAGCTAAAATGATATATAATGTGGGTAGAAAAATTATGCCATCAGCAAGGTATGAACGTTGTGAGTGTGTTAGTATGTTTGTTTTGAGTATTGCTATGATGTTTGTTAGTTTCAAAATTAGTTTGAAAAGGAACGAAAATGGAGAACCTGTTTTAGTTTGTGTCGATAAATGATAGTCAACTTGAAAAGTGATTTTTTTATAAAGCAACAATAATATAGAACGTGTGTTTGTGGTTTTAATAAAAATTAAAGTACAAGTCGAGTAGATGAAAGCGCAACTTGGGTTTTGGAAAACAAATGTTGTTCCACGATCTTCACCGCTCATCTCGACTACCTCACTCGCGTCCTTGCTGCTGTCCTCGTCTTTGCCCTCCCGCTCGCTCTCTCTCTCTCTCTCATCTGCTCTATTTGGTGCTGCTGCCACTACTAGACGAGCGCAGTAGGCGCCATGTGAGCATGCTCCCTTACGTCCTTGTTCTAGAGTGCATTAAAGAAAGATGGTCGAGCTCACTTCTTGAATTGGTCCATCGCGTAGGGGCGTCAGAAGGGGAGCACATGGCCCTACTCCCGCCTAGCTCAGTGTCATTATGTCGACATGACCGTGCCGAGCAGGGCAGGCCACCTCCGTGTTGCTGCTACCGTGTACTGCTTTCTCTCCCTTTCTTTTTCTGTAGCCAAGGAGAGGCACCCCAGTTTCTGCTTGCTCGCCCTGCTGGCCCTCTCTCTCTCTCTACTTGCTTTTTACCGCTGGAGGCCATAGTCATCGTGCCTCCCACCTGCCCACAATGCCCCACTGTGGCCACGTCGCCCGTCATCGGTTCCTCATGAGCGCGCGCGTGCCCCATGGCCTCACGCTGGTCCACAGCCCCCTCACGCTGCCCCTTCCACTCCCTAGCTTGCCTCCCTCTACTGGCCTCTGGCGAGTCGGCACACGCCATGTTGCTGCCCTGCAGCACCTGCCATGGTTGCGCCCGCCATCGCCCTGCCTCCCTTATGGGTGTGCGTGAGCCTCTCAATCCCGTGCTGGACCGGCTGCTCCACGACGCTCCACCTCCAGCGCCTACTCCTTCGCTCTCTGCCTCCACAACTCGCCTTGGCCGGGGGTTCGCCAGTGAAGGCTCCCCTCACCATGCCCTGCTGTTGCAAAGTTCATGGCTGCATGCCGTCGCTGTGAGTTCATGTGGACCTCATGCGGCTCTCCGTCAACCCTCGCCGGCCATCGTGCCCCGTAGTAGGCGCAGTGCCCCACCGCCCGTCACCGCCTCCTTTGTCGCGACCATGTGTGGTCGTTGTGCCGAGCTCCGCCTCGGTCCATGCCGTGGCTAGGCTGAGCCCGATCATGGCCGCACACCTCCCCACGACCGGTTCTCTGCCACTGTTAGGCCTTTCCTAGGCCGATTCGTCCACCGATGATGGCTCCCCTCTACGTGCTCTTTTTCAAGGTAGCAGGTGGACTCAAGCGCTAATAGAACGCTTTACCAGGTTTACTTTGAAAAAAATGCTAGGCTTATACATTTACATGTAAGGGCTTAGTTAATTTATGAAAAGTTCAGGGGTCCTTGTGCAAATTTGCCATCGCGCTGGGCCCATCCGCACGTGGGTCGGACGCTCCTGGTCGCTGGGCCATCGACTGTTCTGGCTAGGACGCTCGCGCCCATCCCTACATTGGGCCACGTCCGCCGCACCTGGGCCGCTCACGCCAGCGCATGTGCCCTGCCCCGCGTGGGGCGCCGACCTCCATTAGACCGTGTGTGCGTGGTTTGCGTTGGGCTGAGGACATTGACGCCGACCCTTTTCGATTTGTAGAGCAATTTCTAATTTAGCTTACAAGGTAAATTTGTAAATTTAAAATAAAATTGTGTAGGTGTCCAAAAATGATGAAACCAATTTTGTTAAGTTTCTAAAATCATTATCTACCTAATAGTATATTTTGTTCGTATAAGTTCTATATGTTTTTAGGGTTGCTCTAATTATTTTTAAATATTTAATATTGTTAAAATGTGAACTTATAGGAATTTCCGTGATAAATCGATGATAGTGTTGACTCTGAAAATTTTACAGTAAATTAGTAATATTATTAGCTACTAACTGTAATTTTTGTAGCTCTAGAATAATTAGTTTACTAGATAGATATTGATGCCCTATTTCAAATAAAGATTAAATCGATAGAATAGAATAAGGAAACAACTTGGGTTTGTATACTAAAACACTTGTTGGAAAATGACACCTTTCTTGACGATGTTGATGTGTAGATTAGTACGTTAGTCATTAGAGCTAGCTTATTAGTTCATAGCATGTACTCTGTTTTAAGAGTTGTTGTTGCCTTGTTAATTAACTGTTGTATCATCTCTACATCACATTGCATACCATAATAGGGATGATGATGGATCGTGGAGTCATCTGGAGTATCAGAAAAGATGGTGCCAGGGATCATGTCACAGAGATGGAATGCTAACTTTGGTTATATTTTATCCAGGCAAGCACTGGTGCATAATCCCTACTTTTTTGCACTTTAAATTATATTTGTGCATTAAGTTTTAAGGAGTCGAATGAAACCCACTTGCATATATATATATCTTTATTCTATAAGTCTTACTAGTATGATAGGATCATATAGATTGCTATGTTGTAGGACTCCGATAGAAGTCGAGTGATTGCCTATTACTCATGAGAGATAGGAAATATATTACTGTATTATTATCACTTAGAAAATATAAATGGTGGAAAAGAAAAATAAAGACCGAGCAGTGATATGGTATGGGTATTGGTGGGTGTAAGAGGTTGTGTCCTATGGCCAACGGGGAATAGCTTGGTTACACTATTTTCCCTGTATGTGTCAGTTAAGGACCGACTGTTGCATTAGACTCTAGGCAAGTCATAGACTTATTATTCCGAGCACATACTTGGGTATGGGCGCAGGGAAGACTTGTTACTCTATTATCATGGGTTCCGACTCTTTTCAGACTGACTATTAGGGTGGTTTTTGGGTGGAGCTCCTTGCACCGCACTAAGTCCGGGACTCAGGGGTGGGGGCTTGGAGTCCTAGTTTGGATGGGGACCTAGACCCCATGATAGGAGGGTAGTGGGTTGGTCCTGCTTGTGCCTAGGGTACAAGCGGAACATGTGTTTTTAGGGTACCCAACTGGTGGCATTGATTCACAAATCGCTGACGTTCTGATATGGCTTGTCTAAACTCTAGCATCATAGTAAGAACTAGAAGATGAAAGATGGTAAAAGGAAATTTGATTGCTTACCACCTGCTTGGAAGTAGCATAGGTGCTTACATAGAATGGTTGGTTAATGAACTAATGATGACTGCTAATAAAATTGAATATAAGGATGCACGCTTAGTAACGCTTTTTGCAGATGCAATAAACCCACTAGCCAGATAGCCTTGCATATCCTTGGAGTCTTTTCTTTCCTTCTGTCGGGTATGTCTTGCTGAGTATAATAGAGTACTTAGGGTTTTATTTCCCCTTGTTGTAGGTGACAGGCGGATGCTAGAGCTGACTTTTGTGTGTGGATTCCTCCTGATGGGCTCAGAGAGGATTCCTTTATGCTGGGATCATAGTTTTTATTTATAACTCTCATCAAATGTTTTTATAAATGGAAGTTTTATAATCTGTTGTCAATGTTTATATATCAATGCTTTATCATGTCATGAATAGATATTTATTTCACTGTAACTCTGTTCACATGTTTATATTCTGCTGTTAAATTAAATTGTTCAGAACTCTGATAACATGATCATATTCCTCTATTATAAACAATGAATATTATAATATGATGTTGCATGGAAAGTGATGTAAGAAATGATTAATAATGATATAGCTTTATTCTCTCATTTGTGATCCTAATGGAAAAATATGGATTTTTGGGTTCTTCCTTTGGATGTGCTCGATGGAACTGTGTAATTTGATGTCCTCCCTTGAGTACTTAGGGTCTAATGGAAGATAAGTACTCTTAGAAGGCATGAGATTAGACGGATCTGCCATAAAAACATCATGGTTAAGCGCAAGTAATTTACTTATGTGGATTTATTAATTTCTTTATATAATAGGGTGATTTAGAGGATAATTATTTTCAATGATCAATAAATGCAGAGAAAATTAGAATAGTTGACATATGACCGCAATAGTCTACTATACAAATTTTATTCCATTTGGATAAGTATAGCAACCTCTACAAAAATAATAAGTTGCATAGGCTTATTTCAGCAAAAATAGTTTAGCCTAGTGAAAAGTGTCAAACAACAGGATTTCATATTTTCTTTACTTTCATCCTATCATAAGAATACTTTGTAGAAATTTGCATGATCATAAGTTATGTATTTTTACCCTAATTAGTTTCACAAAGAAACTAGCATTTAATTAAGGTGCAATAGAAAGACCATATTCCAAGTATGCCCTCTATAGGTTTAGTATTTTTCCTAGCTAGAGCATGCCAACACAAGACCCACAAAATAGAATCACAATTTTAGCACTTCCCTAGTTCCAGTTATGCATTTTACAAGATAGAAACAAATTTAAAAGCACTTTACTAGCTTAATTTAATTCCCCTAGAAAAATACCACAAAAAGTAGGTTTCATATTTTATCAAATAGTACACTTTATGATGAATCCAACAAAATTTGGATCACCCCATTTGGACACTCCTAGCACAAGATATGGATTTTTGAAGTTTGCATTTAAATCTGTGAAAATAAATAAAGAAAACATTTAAAACTCTAACTGACAGTTGGGCCCCATGGGTCAACGGGCCCACATGTCAGCGAGGCAGAGCAGAGCGCTGGCTTTGACCGGTGAGAACTCACCGACGGCGAGGTCTCCGACGATGAGGTCTCCGACGATGGCATCACCACCACTACACTCATCTCGTTAAGCCGCATCGTGGGGTACCATCGGTTGACTCAGAGGCTCGCCGGAGCAAGCTCAACGGTGGCCATGGTAGCTCAACGGCGATGCACAGCGGCGTACCGACCATCTCTGACCGTGAGAGACTCAGGTAAGCTCCGCTACAGCTTTGTGGTGACCTAGCGAGCCTAAAGGGTGAAGGTTAGGGTTAATAGCGGCACTGGAGGAGCACGACTGCGTGTATGGCAGCACAGCGACGCGAACACGACAATAGTGAGGTCACCGTTCTAACAAGATGGTGGTCCATAATGGATCTCCATCTTTAGTGATGGTGCTAGGGTTAATTGAGATGTGGAAACACATGCTAGAGGGGGACGATAGGACCTTGTTAATGTCGATCGCAGCGAGCTTGAGCTCACAACCCTGGCAGGCGCGCGCAGTGTGGTCGTGTGTTCCCACACGGTGGTGGTGGTAGCAGTTAAACCGGCTATTGTGTGAGCTACTGTGACTTAAGACAACAATGGACAAGGAGAGAAAGAGGTAGGAGGAGCGATGGATAAGGCTGGCCATAGTGAGCTTAGAGCTCGGCGGCGCTCCGTGGCCATGGCGACGACGACGACATGAAATGCCGCTTTACCTGGCAGTGGTGGGTCGGGGAGGTAGAGGAGATGATGGCGGAGCTATGAGCATGATGGATCAGATAGAAGCGCAGCGAGGATGGTGAGTGCTATTGGCTGAGGCTTGATGGCGGTGTGCGGGTGCGGTGCCTGCTCTGGCGCGGTGAGTACGAGAGAGAGCAGAGCGAGAGCGAGAGAGCCCAAGTGAGTGTGAAGAGCGAGCGCACGACCTCTTCTCCTCTTCAGCATGGTGACGCGGGGCCAACAACGGCATATGGCCACAACGCGGCAAGTGCGCGCTGACTCCGGTCGGCCACGACGCGCGTGGCTTGCTGGTTCAAACCGGCCATCAGGCCGACTAATAAGCCATCTTCATGCCATTGTTATTCCTAATCCGTGTAGAATTAGCAAAAACTCCCTTACTAAGATTTGTAGAGCTATAGAGATCTACAACTTTACTTTAGAAAGTTTAGTCAAATTCCTAATGGTTTTCAAACTACAACGCTCTAAAGTGGTATACTTTGAAACTGTAAGTCATTAAAGACAGAAAATTTCACAAGTCCCTAAAAAAGCATTTGATTGATTCTTGTGGGCCCTATTTGACCATGTTAGGGCATAGAATTAGCTCATGACCCTTGAAACAAAGTTTGTTCCACATAAGATAAGCTACAACTTTTATTAATGAGTGCACTTGCCATGCAAACATTCTATGCTATAGTTCAACTTTGGTCAAAGTAGGATCATGAAAAATGACATTATTAGTAAACTAGGACTTAGAAGCAAAATTGGCCCATGTCATGAATACAAACATTGTTCCATTTACCATCCTAGATATGTCTAAGGTGTTTTAGTGACCTCACAACCATTTCTCACATTGGTCACACATGATCACAAGCATATGTAAGTATATAAGCAACATGACATGTGATAAAGAGAAGGTGAATGAAATGAAACTTCACATGCTCATACTCATGAATGCTTGGATGATGCTTGTGCTCATGAAATGCAAGTGTCCAAATGCATGCTTAACACTAGGGTGTTAGACTCTTTGCCCTACCATTGAGGACCTTCTATAACTTCGCAAGCGTCTCTTCAAACTTTTCCTTGGTTCGACACCCACATAGTGACTTCAACTTCTACACTACCTCCTTTTTCTTCTGCCTCCTCCATATGTTGGCAGCAAAGTGCCTCATGCACCACCGATGCTCGAGAGGAGGGCAGTCCATCTACATGCTCTTTCACAGCTATCAGTAGACCGTTATGCCAATCTGAGATCATACATATGTTCTAAGATGAACGGAGCACATTCTGTCTCACAAGCTTCAAGAACCAACACCAGCTATCGTCATTCTCACCCTCAGCCAAAGCGAATGCTAAAGGGACAAGATTGATTGTCCGGGTCCACTCCAACGGTAATCATCAATACACCCCTGTACTTACCTATCAAGAATGTACCATCAATAAGTACTAAGGGACGACAATGCTTGAAGGCCTCCGCGGACTGAGCAAAACACCAAAAAACTCTCTACAGAACATGCTTTGGAATGCCATCCATGTTCGTCATCAATGCAATCCCACATAAGGATACCACCTAAGGCCTAGATTGTAGTGTTCATGGCACTTAGAATCCTAGGAACTTGGTTGTATGCCTCTTTCCTAATCGCCCCATAGAAACTCTATAGCATGCTGCTTTGCCCGCCATGCCTTTGAGTAGTTCACTCTATAACCAGTGAAGCCAAATATGGTCTCGACCATGCTTGAAATAGATGTGTCACTATCGGCCCTAACCGTGCCAACAAGATGATGACCAAGGTAATGAGCTATGTTTTGGGCAGTGCACACCCTTCGGCTTCGAAGGATCGACACATGTGAGATTGCCTCACATTACGAATCTTCCACTTTTCATTTCTCTGCCTCTAAGCCCATAGACCCATTGACATCCATTCTTGTAGAGGACCTGTGTACCTCTTGTTCTTGTCCGAGTGGCTCACATAATACAACCTATGAAACCTAAACGACATAATCCATTGAGAAATACTTAAGATGCTCCAACGTATCAAACACCATTCCCTTCTTAATCTCCACCTCCTCACTATCTGGTACCTCATCGGCCAACAACGACAAACCTATGTCACATATTGCTTGGTCAACCATACTAATGTCCATGAAATTTGGTACTGAGGGTACCTTCACATGGACAACCTTCAATTGCCTCAATTCGATGTCATTGTACTCCATTCTCAATGACCCATCAGCTGGGACTCCTATTACATCCGAAAACCCTTCCTGACAACCATCACTTTTGTCCTCGCTACTAGGCTCAGACCTGTACTTGTCCTCCAACACATCGTCTGAAGTACTGGGCCCCGAAGTAAAGTCATCTTCGTCCACGGAGGCAACATCAACTTCGTCATCCTCCAATCCTTCCGATATGTCATCCATATCATGTGCTCCATCTCTGTTGCCATCATCCTCATCAAACGTTTCTTCATTGAAATAATCATTCAAGGCACCGGGCTCACATGACCTATCAACTTCCCTAACGATAACCGCCTGCAACTCTTCGTCTTGGGTAAGGTTCTCTACGGGCTCCACATCCACATTATCATCCACAACCATCACAATTGGGCTAGACCCCTTCTCCACAACAACTTCCAAGCACCTAACACTATTACTCTTGATAACTTCTACGTAGTTCTTCCATTCATCCTCACATGACAAACACATCAACACTAGTGTGCTCGTTCCTTCCCATAGTCAAACCAACCTCTCAATCTTAGTGGCCACCCAAATTTATCTCGGCATTGGCTAACCAAACCATCAAAGGTAGGAGGTGTACTAAAGAACTGAACATGTTCTTGCATGCTTTCAAACTCTCCATTTCCTTTAACTTTGCCACCATGAAATAATCGCACTAACCGATCCATCTACAAAAGATGAACCAATATATCAATACCAATAACAACTATACATTTGCAAACCCTATCGTGTGCATTCACTCCTACACTACCATGACACAAAATGGAACAAACATACCTATACAAATCCTTCATATATCAACTACCTACTGTCCATGCAACAAGAACTTTACGTCCAATCCACGAGTAGAGTATATCCTAAAACTAATGCACACATCAAACACTAACAACGGACGCTAAAATAATACATTCATAACATACCAATTTTGCTAACCCTACCAATGCAACTAAAGAGCCACACCATCAACAAAACAAGGTGGGGAACTTCTACCTAGAGGTGTTCGACGGTGGTGAAGGCCAGCGGCGGGAGGACGGGCAGGCGGGGAAGGGTTGTCGTGGCCGGCGCGCACGCTCGGGCATGGTGGCCACGCCGCGCCAGTGTCGGGGGCTTACCTCCCTCCGCTCTAGTAGAGGAGAGGGAGGACCCTAGGGGTGCTAGAGACGTGGACGCGTAGGGGAGAAGTGGAGGAGCGGCGGCGCAGGATGCAACGGCGGCGGCGATGCTTGGGAACCGTGGGCGTCGGGGAAGGGATAGAGAGAAAGAGAGAGGAAGGAAATGTGCCGGGCCGACTAAACCTAAGTCCCCTTGTCGCGCCAGCCCGCTTGGCGCGACAGCTTTGTCGCGCATGAGTCGCTGGCGCGATAGGGCGGGGCCCACGGTTCGCAACGCCAGCATCGGTCAAACATGAATGCCACATGGTGGCTCGGACTTGTCGTGCCAGTTCATATGGTGCGACTAGCAGTGGTATAGTCGTGCCAGGCGCGCTGGCGTGACCAAAAGGGTTAGATTTGTAAAAAAAATTAGGATTAGTATTAAAATATTAGTTAAAAAAGGATTAAAAATATAAAAAATCTGCGTGTTCGTTGTCGCCTACGCGGTGGTCCCAGGCCCCGCCACGTCTGGGCCTGGCTGGATACGGTGATGGTCCGCTGTAACGGCTAGTTGGAGGCTTAATTATAATTAATAATAATTTAAGCCGGGGGAAGGTGGCTGCAGCGAGACGTTGGACGAGCGGCCACAACGTGTGAAAAATGGGTCAAATCCTGGAGAGAACCAAACTCGTATCTTACGCAGCCAGACAATACAATAACTAGTAAATAATAATCTGAACACATGCTAAATAAACTGCCATGGAAGCACTCACCTGCAGCGATCCACAAAGCACACTCACGGTCCTAGCACAGGCCTATTAAGAGCATCTCCAAGTGTTTCCTAAATTTTTCTCCTAAAAACTCCATGTTTCCCAACTTCTAAAAATATATTACACTAGTAGAGAACAGACCTTTGATCCTCGGCCAAAATGGGCTCTAGTCCCGGAATTTTTTGCCCCCGGGACTAGAAATACCTTTAGTCCCGGTTGGTGGCTCCAACCGGGACTAAAGGTCCCTGCCCAACGGATACTGCGCCAGACAGAGGTGGCATGGACCTTTAGTCCCGGTTGGAGCCACCAACCGGGACTAAAGGTATACTTTTACTCCTGGTTGGTGGCTCCAACCGGGAGTAAAGGTCTACTCCCGGGCCGTGGCTGCGCCCGGGGTTGGAAAGTTACCTTTAGTCCCGGTTGGATCTATCAACCGGGACTAAATGTTCTCCCTTTATAAATCGGCCGTCTCCTCCTTCCTCCCCGAGCCCGAGCTCAGCACATTTTGAAGCTCACTGCAGTAGTGTTCTTGCTTCCTCCCTCCCTCCATTGTTCCTCCATCCATTCTTCGATTCCTCCGTCGATTTCTTCGATTCCTCCGTCGATTCTTCAGTTGTAAAGGTTACCAATCTCATACTCTCATTTTTACCATTTTTTATGCCATTTTGTTCACTATATATATTTATGGTTCTTTATTGTGGTTTTTTTCATTTGTAAGCAATTTGAGCTCAAAATCACTTTAAGCTTGCATATTTACATGAAAGAAGGTTAAAGTATATATAAATATAAAGTTAGAAAATAGTTAGAAAATTATAGCAAATCCTTACTAGTTGAACTTGCGGACCGTGTTCAGGTCGGCGAGGATGTTCTCTGCCGAGCGGAAACGGACGTCAAGGAGGAGCTTTGATTCTACGAGGGAGAGCGACAACGGTCGTGGAAGACCGTGTTCCCTTCCTCGTAGAATCGGAGCTCTTCCTTAACCAAGTACGGTGTCGTCCGGTGGAGAAATGCTCGCCGAGCTGATCACGTAAGCAAGGTCAACTAGTACGGATGGTTATTTATTCACATGTCCCGATATCGTCGTAGTAGTCTGTCAATCACCGTACCTAAACGTAGTATATATAAATAAAAACTTAAAAAATAGTTAGAAAATTATAGAAAATCCGTACTAGTTGAACTTGCGGACCGTGTTTAGCTCGGCAAGCATGTTCTCTGTCGAGCGGTAACGGACATCAAGGAGGAGCTTTGATTCTACGAGGGAGAGCGACAACGGTCGTGGGAGACCGTGTTCCCTTCCTCGTAGAATCGGAGCTCTTCCTTGACCAAGTACGGTGCCGTCCGGTGGAGAAATGCTCGCCGAGATGATCACGTAAGCAAGGTCAACTAGTACGGATGGTTATTTATTCACACGTCCCGATATCGTCGTAGTAGTCTGTTATGTGTGTACATTCCCATTCTTCTGTTAATTTGCGGAAATATTATATGAATTACTTACCTGCCGCAGTAAAAGACGAGAACACAATGACCATTAAAAATATCATTGTTTAGAGATCTAGATAATTTTATAGTTTGTTAATTTTATTTGTTTATAAAAGGAGAAATTTATAGTGTATTAAAAAATGAGTATAGAGAGTAGATGGCAACTGCTTCCGGGTCCTCGGCCTCTCATGGGTTTCCAAAGCGACTTAGGCCGGGCCTTCCTCTCATTCCATGCGGCAAGTGTCGTGATGAGACGAAGATTGTGATGGAGTACCGAGTGAAGAAAGAGGGTCCCAACAAGGATCGTATCTTCTACAAGTGTCCGGATCGCAATGTGAGTTATTTTATCGTATTTAATGATTATGGTTAGTTTATACCTATTTTCATGATGGTTGTGATTAAAGTTCTAATTTTTTGTTTTAATTTCAGTGGGATGGCAGTGGACGATGTTCAGGCTTCTACTGGGAGGAAGAGTATGTTGAACTTGTGCAAAAATATCTTGCACAACAGGCAGATACGGCGGCTAATGAGGCAGTGATCCAGCCGAAGAAGCCCAAAGATGTTGCACAATCGGGGGATCTGTCTGTTTTAGTTGAGATTGGTCGCGAAATCCTTGTGCTCCTGAAATGTATTTTAGCTTTAGTTCTTTTAGTGGTAGTTGGGATTGTCTACATTGTAGCGATGCTTTCATAAATTTGTATCTTTTGTGGTGGCACGCATGTTGTATAAATAATTAATTATGATCTAGGTTTTAATATGATATTTATGTCATGTAATGCGGATGATCCGTCATTGGATGTATAATGCTGATCGCCGCTCACAAGAGTTCATTGACGGCGTGCATTCTTTGTTACGTGCGGCCGAGGCAAACAAACGCGACGGTTTCATGTGCTGCCCATGTGCCATATGTAAGAATATGGTGGAATATCCTTGCTCAAGGACTCTTCATTCACACTTGTTCAAGTTGGGTTTCATGCCAAACTATATTTGTTGGACAAAGCACGGAGAAACCGGTGTTGTAATGGAAGAAGGTGAAGAAGAACAATGGGACGACAATAATATTATTCCTGATGGTGCGTGCTTCAATGATACTACAATGGAAGAAGCTGAAGAAGAGGTAGCCGCAGAAGATGAGCCGGCTAATGATCTTTGTCAGGTCATTCGTGATGTACAAAGAGAATGTGAAAGTGAAAAGGAGAAGATCAAGTTCGAGCGGATGCTAGAAGATCACAAGAAATTGTTGTACCCAACTTGTGATGCAGGGCAGAAAAAGTTGGGAACCACACTAGAATTGCTGCAATGGAAGGCAAAGAATGGTGTATCTGACAAGGGATTTGGAGAGTTACTAAAAATCCAAAAGAAGATGCTTCCGAAGTACAATGAATTGCCCGCCACTACCTACGAAGCAAAACAAGTTGTCTGTCCTATGGGGCTAGAAATAGAGAAGATACATGCATGTCCTAATGACTGCATCCTATACCGTGGCAAAGAGTACAAGAAATTGGATGCATGCCCGGTATGCCATGCGTCGCGGTATAAGATCAGGCGAGATGACCCTAGTGATGTTGAGGGCGAACGTCCGCGTAAGAAAATCCCTGCCAAGGTTATGTGGTATGCTCCTATAATACCACGCTTGAAACGTCTGTTCAGAAACAAAGAACATGCAAAATTGTTACGATGGCACAAAGAAGACCGTAAGGTAGACAATATGTTGAGACACCCTGCTGATGGGTCCCAGTGGAGAGCAATCGACAGAGAATTCCCGAAGTTTGCAAATGACGCAAGAAACTTAAGGTTTGCTTTAAGTACAGATGGTATCAATCCTTTTGGAGAGCAGAACAGTAGTCATAGCACTTGGCCTGTTACTCTAAGTATCTACAACATTCCTCCTTGGTTATGCATGAAGCGGAAGTTCATTATGATGCCTGTGCTCATCCAAGGCCCGAAGCAACCTGGCAATGACATCGATGTGTACCTGAGACCACTTATTGACGAACTTCTCATTTTGTGGAATAAAGAAGGTGTACGTGTGTGGGATGAGTACAAACAGGAACACTTTGATCTGCGAGCATTGTTGTTCATAACAATCAATGATTGGCCTGCTCTAAGTAATCTTTCAGGACAGTCAAACAAGGGATATAATGCATGCACACACTGCTTCGATGATATTAGAGGTGTATTCTTGAAAAAATGTCGAAAGGTCGTGTACCTTGGCCATCGTCGATTTCTTCCTGCAAATCACTGTGGCAGAACCTCTTAAGTTATAGGGCCCACATGCACCTGTCACTGTCCGACGACCTTTGACATTTATGCATATGTTTCCAATAACTTAAAAAGACTGTCGGGTGTCCTCGGGGAACCCCGAATCATCCACGAATTCCGAGCAGGATCACGTTACAGAGTCAATGCAGTATTACAATATTTATTCAAATATCAAAACCAGAGTAAAAACAGCGGAAGTCTTACAATAACATATTTTACAAACAGTTGTTTCAAACCTTACAAACTAAGTTCCATAATTATTACAAACCATAGTAGTAGTAGAGTGGCATAACTAACATATACTTAACACACAAAATAAACATCCTGCCCAAGGATCACACATTTAATTCTCATCGTCAGAACGAACGATAGTCATGCAGCACGATCCAAAACAGATCTGCTCATGAGGCTCACCTGCAACAAGGGGTCAACGAACCCTGAGTACAAAGGTACTCAACAAGACTTATCCGAAATCTTAACTGATAAACTCAGTAATGCAGGCTCAAGGATTCAAGGTATAGCTTTAACAATGATCAAAGTTCTTTTGCGTAAAAGCTCTTTTAACAACATTCTTTATATAGAAAACTTCTCTAGAATTATATACAAAGCTGACACGATCCGCACTGAGATCATGAAACTTCATATCCAACATCTTCACAAGCCTTATTTAAGTTCTGGTTATTAATTCTACGATGATGAACAGTGAGTTGAGTCTCCATAACCGAGGAGCAACGACGATTCGAACCGATTAAAACCCAGCTGGGGATTCCAGACCACACGACATATGCAGGTCCCCGACCTACATATACCAACCTACCCTCGGATCCTCTAAAACAAGAACGGGTCCGCGCCACCCGAGAACACAGTACTCCACCATTCTAGCCCATGGCCACGTGGGTACACGCTATTCCCGCCATCTCTCCACTCCCAGTGCGCGAGTAGCCATTCTCGTAATAGAATTGCCAAGTTCAGGCTTACTGGAGTATGTGGTTAGTACTACAAATTCTCACCTCATGCAATTCAACAACGGACGTGCCTTAATCGACACAGGTGGAAAGAACCCGCTCACAAGACCTCCATGTCTTGTGGCTCACACTCACCGAGTCCGCCCAGTCTAGATTTATTACTCCACATTCCCATATCACATGTTAACATAGTTAACCAGTGTTCCATTTGTAACTTGCAGGTGGCAGGTAGTTACCCGACCTTCATCGTTCTACGCATGGCTAAGCAAAACTAGGCATATACAAGTTTAAAATTGGTAATATGGTAAATATGGAATAACAAGGGTGGTAATGCAACAATTAGGCTTTTACTTAACTCCTAATCACTTAATGCAGTAACGGAAAGCAAAAGCGAAATTAATTTATAAAACACAAGGTAGGGTTGTATGCATCCGGGGCTTGCCTTCGTTGACGGAAAAGTCCGATTCCTGCGACGTTACACAAGTATTTGACCCGACCTCAACAGACGGATTAACCTCTTCAATAGCTTGATTAACTACCACGTTTTCACCTTCGTTCACTATACGTAATAACAATGCCATGTTTAATATGATGCAGAATTCGAAACATGATGCTCGATGAGGGATGAAAAATTAATAATTTGAATACAACTTTCCTTCGCGGTACAGTTGCAAGTCAAACAAACTAATTCTTTTTCGTAAACACATACATCAACTACCAAGGATCATTAACAACAAATGACCCAAGGTCATCACTCAATCCAAAATTTCAAACAAAACCTAAATCACTAAAGGTTACTATTTGCTTTTATGAATTAATTATTTAATTCAAAATTATGAAATAAATCAACTTATTCTAATTGAGCCCAAAATTTTAGTACATGTTCATTACATGTTAACTAAGTGGCAAAACAAATTTTATAATTTTTGGATAAATAAATAAGCCTAGAAAAATCCTGGAAATCCATTTATGAATAAATTGAGCAATTTTTATCACATTTAAAACTTACTGAAAAACATTATTTCATATTTTTCTTAAATACTATACATCTCAGAGAAGTCACACAAAAATTTTCATAATTTTTGGAGCTCTAAATAAATCTACACAAAAATAACAAAAACAGACACTATTCATTCAAATCTGAAAATAGAAAAAATCCATTTGAACGTTGAGTCACTGACATCGGACCCCACCTGTCATCATCTACCTCCCGCGTGTTGACTACGACGACGACGGCGCTGACCGGCGCAAACTCACCGACGGTGAGCCCAAAGGCGACGGTCAAGGTACCAAAATGACCACATCATCACGGCGCATCGACTGAAGGCACTAGCTAGACGAATTACTACGAGTTACGAGCTTGGCGTCGGCCATGGCGGATGCGGTGGCTCGGCGACGTTACGCCGGCGAAATGAAGCCGAAAACGGGGAAACAGAGGGCATGGGAAGGTCCAGTAGCTCACCACGAACACGTTCAAGCAAGAATTAAGGCCGGAGAAGTAACGTAGACACGGGTCGACATGAACAGCAACGGCGGCGGAGCAAGGATCGTCGGTGACGGTGTGCCGGCGACTGCAGTGGATAAAACGGCCAAACAATAGTGAAATGAGCACTACGGCATCGAGACGAAGCTAAAGGGACATCAATCAAGGGCAACGGCTCACCGATGGACTCTGGCCACGAAGATGCGCATGCGACGGTGAGGTTACCGGCCGCGAGGAAGAAGGCGATGAAACTCGAGTTCCCGGTGAAGACAAGCCAAATTGGTGGGTCAGATGGACGCGCAAGGTTCAGGCAGAGCTGGGACTAGCTTAACAGCGACGGTGGAGCACGACAACGACGGCACGGGCTCGCCGGAGATGGAGCAGCGGCGACGGGAAAAACAGAGAGCGAAGAAAGAAGAACGACGGCGGCTCCAGAGCTTTATAGGGCAGCCAAGGAAGCGCAAGGAAGCCACGACGCAGCCTTCAGCGCGCCAACGTGATGCCCAGACGGCCACGCGCGCGACTGGAAGCAAGCCGAAGATCGCCGCCGGTGTAGCCTGAGCGGTGAGTACTGTTCACAGAAATTACAAGTTTGCCATTCGCAAAATTTCACAAATTACTCTCAAATTTTCATAACAACTAAAAAATCTCCAAAAATAAAAGTTGTTCAAAATCAAAAGTTCTACAACTTTGCTTTTATAACCATCTCCTAATTCGGTCTAGATTTTGAAATGAACTTTTGAATTTGAATAGGGAAATTTACCGAATTACGCCTTTTTGATTTACTCAAAAATTTTCTAAACAACTTGAAAAACTCCAAAAACAAACTTTGTATAACTTGCCAAGCTCTACACTTTTGCTTTTGGGCCCAACCCCAAAATATGCTTAGATTTTGAAATGGATTTTCAGGGTAGGGTTTACATGTTGAAACGCGGGGTTTTCTCGAAAAATTCAAAACCCAGGCAAACTTTGAACTTGAGTCAAACAATACAATTCAACACTCATTACACAAATGTAAACTTGTTTTAGTAAATGCACATCAAAGTTTTCACCAAATGCCAAATGCTTTGCAATGCATATGATGACATGTCAGATTTTAACATTTAAACACCCGAGGTGTTACAATCACCCCGTAAGAAAGAAAGGCAAGCATTTTAAAGGGAAGGCAGACCACCTGACCAAGCCTCGCAACCGAACCGGTGAGGATGTACTCGATATGGTCAATGATGTGAAAGTCGTCTTTGGAAAAGGACATGGAAGCCAACCTATTCCGAAAGACGCTAACGGTCACGCACCCATGTGGAAGAAAAAGTCCATATTTTGGGACCTACCCTATTGGCAAGTCCTGGAGGTCCGTAGCTCGATCGACGTGATGCACCTGACGAAGAATCTTTGTGTGAACCTGCTAGGCTTTATGGGTGTGTATGGAAAGCCTAAGGACACATTTGAAGCACGACAGGACCTGCGTTGTTTGAGAGAAAGAGACAACCTGCATCCAGAGAAGACAGATGATGGACGCCATTACTTACGTCCTGCTAGCTACACTCTAAGCAAAGAGGAGAAGGAAATCATGTTTGAATGCTTAAACAACATCAAGGTACCATCTGGATTCTCCTCGAATATAAAGGGTATTATAAATGTGCCAGAGAAGAAATTCTGTAACTTAAAGTCCCATGACTGTCATGTTCTCATGACGCAATTACTTCTAGTTGCATTAAGAGGAATTCTACCTCCAAATGTACGTCTAGCCACCGTGAAGCTATGTGCATTCCTCAATGCAATTTCTCAGAAGGCAATTGATCCAACTGATCTAGCTAAACTACAGAATGATGTGGTTCAATGTCTCGTCAGCTTTGAGTTAGTGTTCCCTCCTTCCTTCTTTGATATTATGACACACCTCCTAGTTCACCTAGTCAAGGAGATTTTCACTCTCGGTCCTGTGTTCCTACACAACATGTTCCCCTTAGAGAGATTCATGGGAGTCCTAAAGAAATATGTTCACAACCGTGCTCACCCAGAAGGAAGCATCGCCAAGGGCTATGGAACAGAAGAGGTCATTGAGTTCTGTGTTGACTTTATTCCCGACCTTGACTCGATTGGTGTTCCTGAATCGAGACATGAGGAGAGACTAAGCGGAAAGGGGACACTAGGGAGGAAAACATATATTGGTACGGATGATGATTATTTCAATAAAGCGCACTACACAGTTCTACAGAACTCCTCTTTGGTAGATCCGTATATTGAGACACACAAGGATCTCTTACGATCCGAGTTTCCAGGGAAGACTGAAGCTTGGATTACGCATAAGCACATGGAAACTTTCGGTGGTTGGTTGCGAAAAAATGTCAAGGTGATGAGAGCATCCATGAGCAACTGTATTTATTGGCTATGCAACCATCATGGCATATCATCACATACAAAGGGTACGAGATAAATGGGAACATATTCTACACAGTAGCCCAAGATAAAAGGAGTACCAACCAAAACAGTGGTGTCCGCATAGATGCCACAGACCCGAATGGGAATAAGCAGACATATTATGGACGCATAGATGAAATATGGGAACTAGAATATGCACCTACTTTGAAGATCCCATTGTTCAAGTGCCAATGGGTCAAGGTGACCGGAGGCGGGGTAATAGTAGACAACGAGTATGGAATGACAACAGTAGACCTTAGTAATATTGGGTACAAAGACGAACCATTCGTCCTTGCTAAGGATGTGAATCAGGTGTTCTATGTCAATGATATGTCTACCAAACCAAAAAGAGGGAAAAACGATAATGACTCAACCAAAGAGCCAAAGCGCCACATAGTTCTTTCAGGGAAAAGAGTCATCGTGGGAATTGAGGACAAGTCGGACATGTCAGAAGAATATGAAAAGGATGACCGAATTCCGCCCTTCAAAGTGAACAAAGACCCTAGCATCTTGGTAAATGATGAGGACACTCCATGGTTACGAAGCGATCATAACCAAGCCCACTTGATGATATAGTGATTTAATATAGTGTGTGTTTGAGATATTATGTAATAATTGTGAATTTAGATGTTTATTATGTCATGTTTCAAATTAAATCAATGTTTGATTTGGTGGGATTTCTCTCTCAAAAAGGTAAATTAGGATACTGAGTGATGAAAAATTAAAATATTAACGTTAAAATGATGTGAAAACAAATTTCCTGTCCAAAACCAGTAGTTTTAATAATTTTAATTAAACACTACATTTTTGCATTAACGAAATAATAAATATTAGTTACATTATGTTTTATAATTCTAACAAAAAATAAAAAAAAGTTAGGTTATAGATTTTTCCTATGTGCAATAAACAAAAAGAAAATTCATATTTTTAACAAAATAATTTTATGCCTTTTATTTAATTTACTATGTATTTAACAAAAACTATTGCATTTCTATTGTATTTAACAAGACTATTGCTTAAAACAGGCGGGAAACGAAACTGCAGGCCACCTTTACTCCCGGGTGGGAAGCCCACCTGGGAGTAAAGGTGGGCTGCAGTTTCGTGGCCCGCCAAAAAAATCCTTTACTCCCGGTGCGTGTTACCAACCGGGAGTAAAGGTATACCTTTACTCCCGGTTGGTAACACGCACCGGGAGTAAAGGTACCTTTGCTCCCGGTTGGTAATACGCACCGGGAGTAAAGGGTTTTTACTCCCGGTTGGTGGCTGGCACCGGGAGTAATTCTCTCTGGTATATAACCTCCAGCGCCTGGCGCAGATCGATCCGCTCGTCTTCTTCCTCGTCGAACACCGTCGCCCTCTTCTTCCTCGCACCGCGTCCATTCGTCTTCCGTGCCCGGCGCCGCCCTCTTCTTCCTCGTGCGGCCTCCTCTGCGCCCGAGGTCCTCCACCGCGCCCTCCTCTGCGCCCGAGGTCCTCCACCGCGCGTTGCCCCACCGCGCCCGAGGCCCTCCACACTGCCGAGCTCGATCGAGGTGATATATTCGTCGATCTCTTTGTACATTCGTCCGAGCCCTCCATTGCCGAGTTATAGATCACGTCGAAAACTACAACTTTGGTGTAAGCCATGTCAACGCTCGAGGTCGATTGAAAATTCCAAATTTTGAATCACAAAATCTAGGAACTAAAAATGAATATTTGGAACTCTAAATGATTTTAAATAAAAAACATATCTTAACGCAAGTTTTGAATATTTGGATATTATATGGATAAATTAGCAAGTTTAATTAGAGTGTCAAAAACTGTATTTTATGGTACAAAAATACATTTTAAGATTACTGGGACCTGAACTCATGACAAGTTTAATTAAGGACCACCAATGAAATTACTTTAGAAATTAATTAGATCGATGTAAATCCATGGCTTGTATAATAAACACGCTATATATTATTTGTAAATCCTGGTCAAATAGGAACTCAATTTTGATACCCAATTTGTAAACTAGGCGTTTTTTAGTTTATCAAAAATATCACATGTGATGATGTTAGCAGTTTTGGTTGGACTTGCATGCATGGCTACAGACAAATACTTACATTTCATAATGACTTATACTTACATTATTAACATAGAATTTTCTCATATGATTAATGACTACATGGTTCACATGGTACATAGGATCACAACATCACGCACCGACACCGCCCCGGCCCGCCTCACGTCATCGTCGTCGTCAGCACGCCGGCCCGCCTCACGTCATCGTCGTCAGCACACCGGCCACCGCGCCGACACGTATATATACATCATTTGTATTCGTATGCATTTCGTCCATGCGTTTCTATGTATACGGCGGAGCACCGCCGCCCTCGTTCACCCATGTGTACAGACATATATACGGCGGAGTGGAGCACCGCCACTCTTGTCACACCGCCCAATCTCGTGCCCTAATTTGCCCTAGTACCGACATAGTTCGTCCTAGTGTGGCGAATTGCGTCCGTGACCGAGGGGCAAGATTTAATAATGCATATTGTTCGTAGATTTTACGCATGTAATAAGCAAAGATTTGACGTACTATATATTGGTTTTGTTTTTTGAAGCTAGATGGCCGACCCAAGAAATATGGATGAGGAGGAGTTGATGATGAATTTGATCAACACTGGCACTCAAGTTGCCGGCGATGACGGTGCTAAAAATAACGTGCAAGAGGATGCAGATGACGGGAGTCAGTACTTAGCTCTTGAACAAAATGAGCAACAACATATTGGCCAAGTATATATTTTTTATTATTAGCTATATATATTATAATATGTCTTATGTCTGCTCATGACATTAAAAATAATGTTTATGTTTTGTAGCCCTCTAGATCGACATCAACAACTACAACGAAGAGTAAAAATGTTCGAGGTCCCAAAAAGCCATTGGAGGGTCGCTTCATCATCTCGGAGTTCAATGTGGATACAGGAGAACCAGGGGGGCCGAATAAAATGAAATTTGTGCACCACTGTGGTTACCTTGTACGGGACCGGCTCCCGATTAGTACCCATGAATGGAAGAAGAAGACTAATGCTCCTCATATCAGTTTTGTCTCCGATCGTGACAAGGCGTTAATTTGGAATGATGTCTTGGTACATTTCACGCTCTAAACAGATGGTTATGATGATATAATAGATGGTGATGAATTGAAGGAGCGAGTTAGGGATTGGGCAATGAAGAAGATGGCCACCCAGTTTCAGACTTGGAAGAAACACCTATACACGACGTATGTCAAGAAAAACATAGCACCAGATTTTACTGTCCCAGGCCCGATCTCAAAGCAGAGGCCCTATTGGGATGAGTTTGTACAGTACAAGACTTCGGAAGAGGGTGTGAGTCGGGTGATAAAGAACCAACGTAATGCCCAACAGAAGACATACCACCATACCTTGGGATTAGGTGGCTACCCGACTGCCATTAAGAAGTGGAACAAAATGGAAGCAGACCTTCTTGCCAAGGGTATCAAACCAGAATCACTCGAGTGGGGAGAACGTGCAAAGAATTGGTTTTTCGCTCATGGGGGAACACTAGACCAGGAGACAGGGAAGTGCGTTTATGGCGCAAGACTGCAAGAAGCAGCAGAAAGATTGTTTTATGCTCAGAGAGCTACTGCTAGTGGTGCGTTCAGGTCCAACAGAGAGAAGGATGAGCTGACATACGCCATCGGGGCTATTGAACATGGTGGCCGAACTAGAGGCAAAGGAAGTGTCTCGTGGGAGCATGGATTCCCTCAGGACAGACCTTCCTACAGAAGTCGCCAGAGAAAGAAGGAAGAAGAGGCACAGCGGCTCCAGAGGTTGGAGGAAGCGGTGCGTGAAGCACAGGAGCGGGAAAAAAACCTTGAAGCGAGAATGTAGGAGGAAATCAGAAGGCAAGTGCAAATAGCAGTGAGTGCAAGCAAGCAGGCATCAGAGCCAGGAATCAACATTAGCCAATCTGTTCAGTTGAAAAGCAGCTGCGCTTCCACGGAGATACCAAATCAAGGGGACACAGGACTGCGCTTCCCTGTGGATGACGTCACTGAACCTTGTACAACGTGTGAGCTACACATTCCGAAGGAGAATTCCACAATCAAGGTGGCTATCGGTCTTGTTAATCCTATCGACCAAACCAAGACACCAAGGATTCATGGGAATATAATCCAAGAAGGATATGCTACCATCTCAGTAGATAAAGCTGAAAAAGGTTTTAGTGATTTGCCTCTTGACATTCCTGGAGGTGATGGCGAGAAGACTCTAGGAGAAGCGGAGAAGACATTCATTCTATGGCGCAAGCGCTACATCATCATTCCAGGGATGTCGGCTCCACCTCCTCCTGAACTACCTCACCATAGGTACGTGCGGATGAAAACACTACATCATTAATTTGTATTGGCTTAAATAATTAACAATCTGCTCATAATAATATGTCATTCCTTTTTTTGTAGCAGATCCTCCCCCAACCTAAATCCAATTGTTCAATCGCCAGATCATCATAGTGCTCTGTACGATGACATTGTGTTGGAAGACGAGGCTGCATCCACACCATCTCCAAGGAGGTCTCCAACGCCGCAGCCGCCACCTCCAAGGAGGTCTCCAACGCCGCTGCCAACACCTCCAAGGAGGTCTCCAACGCCTCCCCCGCCCCCGCCTACCAAGAAGCCTAGCAAGAGGCCAGCCCCTCAAACGAAGAACCAGTCCCCGCCTGCAAAGAAAGCCACCGTGAAACCAAGGGCTATTCCCAAAATAATATCTGAAAAGAAGGAAGAAGGAACTGATGCATATAAAAAAGACATGTCTAGATTCTATGACAAACTTAAAATGAATCAAGAAGCAAGGAGAAACCCGGAGAAACCGTACTTCTTCGTAGCTCCGGATATTCTAAGAAAAAAGGTGACTTCTTACCAGCAACAACAGCGGGAATCTCGTAAGCCGTCCAAATCAACGTTATCAGACTATGACCGCACTCTCACCAAGTCAATTGAGGCGGCACAGAAAAAGAAGCGGGCAGGGAAAGGAGTTGCCCAACTCGGACAACAAGCGCACCAATCAATCCCCCCGCTAGTTGTTGGTAATGAATATGGTTCAAATTTAGGATTAATGCATCAGGCAAACATACCTCCGGATGTCGATTTGGATCACCTTGGTGAATTTCTTGATGAGAATGGTCTCGACCTTTACCAGATGTTTGGTGATGGAAACATTGAGAGTGCGGCGGAGGTTGATATTTGGAAGAAAAAATTTATACTAGGCCAGAGTCTATACAACCCTCAAGCCTTATCTGATCTGGGGACGCAAATGTACCTACTAAACAAGTGGTACATGCAGGCGTCTACCAGTGGAGACTTCTGCGTTGGTGTCAGAATTAGAGACGAACATTGGTTCCGTGGCGATGATGTTATGTATGTTGACTTTGCAGAATTTCATCAACTATGCCACCTGACCTCTCTGGATAAAGTTATCATTAGCTGCTATTGCCTGTAAGTAATAATTCTTTCGATCTATTATTAAACTCATCATATGTGTGTATATGCATATAAATTATCCTAACAAGTACTATATATATGCAGATTTATAATGACAGAGCTCAGAAAGGAAGGCTGCAATGAAATTGGTTTTGTTGATCCCCATATAGTATTCAAAGACCCAATTACTCCAAAGACTAATTGGAAGTCTGAGTCAGAGAGTAACATCATGAACTTCTTAGTGAACCAACGCCACAAGAAGGATATACTCTTTCCCTATAACTTCAAGTGAGTGTTAATCATGTCGATCATAGCCTTAATGGCTCATATGTTGATTCTAGTTAATTAATGAGTGTTATGCGTTATATCCTATAAACACATGCAGCAATCACTCGATATTGATGGACATCGATCTGGTGAAAAGTCACTTGATAATCTATGACTCGATGAGAAAACCACAACAAGACTACCAAGATATGATAGATATTATCCAGAGGTAATTTCGGGATCTCTAGCAACTATATATACACACAAACATGATGATTAACTATATCTGATGACGTGGCAAATTTTTTATTGGGCAGTGTTTGAAAAACCTTTATTGAGAAGCAACACATGGAAAAATGCAAAGCGCCACTGAATGTAATCCCTTTGAAAGTAAGTCCCCTGAATCGCATCATCTTTATTAATTAAACATATAGCTTTCACCGGATCACCAGATTGGATGACAAATCTTTTTCTCGTAAAGTGGTGTCTGAGGCAGGAACAGGAGAACAACTACTGTGGTTACTATGTTTGCAAGTTTATCAAGGTGCTCTCACAAAGAACTCCTACAGAGAGACTCAAAGTACGTTAAAAATACACTATATATTCATTTAATTATTATTATTGATTGTGTTACTATGTCTTTATATATATATATGTACATATATTAATTTATTTTCCTTTAATTCAAACCTGTAGACTCGATGGTTGGAGGAAAAGGTCATACGGCAAGACCAAATCAAAGCAATTCAAGAGTCTATAGCCGGATTTTTTAATGAGCAGGTCATCGATTCCAAGGGCGAGTTCTACTTCGACCCAACACTGCCATTGAAACCAAGCTAGAGGATGAGAGGAAACTTGTTATGTCACAACAACTATAATGCAATCTTTTGTAATTTGTAATATATGCACATGAAATAATATAATATAAAATACACAAATGCATGCATGCATGTAAATATATATATATATATATATATATATATATATATATATATATTTCTATGCTTGAATTGTGTGATTTAATACGTTCATTGTGCTTGAATCGAAACATACTATATGCGCGTATAAATGTATAATTAGCAGCGTACAATACGACTTCGAAAACCTATTTTGAAAAGAAAACAAAAAAATGAAAAGAAAAGAAAAAAGAAAAAAACCTTTAGTCCCGGTTCGTTTACCAATCGGGACTAAAGGTGCCGACCATCGTGGCATGTCAGGAGGCACCTTTAGTCCCGGTTGGTGTTACCCACCGGGACTAAAGGTCCTCCTTTAGTCCTGGTTCCTGACCCGGGACTAAAGGACCCCCTTTAGTCCCGGATGCTTGCTCCCGGGTGGGGAACCGGGACTAGAGGGGGTTCCCCACCGGGAGTAAAGTTCGGTTCTCTACCAGTGTTAGAAGAAAAAAAAAGACCATCTTCAATAGTTTCTAATATTTCAATGCTCAATAATCAAATTTGGGTTCCACTCAGCTTTTTTTGCGTTCTTTTTTTTCGTGCGTACCTCTTCGTCCCCGCGCATACGTACGCCGCCGCCACCATCTTCCTTCGCGTTGCCCTAGCTCTGCTCGTCCCAGCCGGCGGCCTGCTCCTCCCAGCCGGCCGTGGTCTCCTCCCAGCACTTGTAGTGGTTCAGTACCACGCATGCATACAGTACCATGCAGCAGTACGCAGCAGCTAGGCATCAGCAGGTTGCCGGCCATCAAGTAGCAGCAGCAGGTAGCCATCAGCTTGCAGCCGGCCATAAGTATTTCCCAAGTGCGTAACTTTGATGTATACAGGGGATCGATACAGGATACTATAGAGATCGATTAGATAGATGGATGGATGTTGATGCAACTCTGATATCAAATGGACGGCCGGCCGGCGGCGGGGCAATCGAACAAGAAAGGAAGCACGACACCACCTCCTAGCCTACGACGGCGGCGGCCGGCACGAAGCCAATGTGGCGGCGGCGGCGCAGCAAGCCCACGTCCGCGGCGGCGTCGATCCTCTTCTTGGTGGCGAGCGATGGAACTGCGAGTTCCTAGTGGCAAGCGATGGAGGTACGTAGCTCGATGCATGCCGCGATCGATGATCGATCGATCTACTTCACACGGATGTAGTAGATGTTCTTATTTACAGCAGTGCTATACTAATCGCTAGTAATGACGTGATGATGTGCGGCTCGATCAGTAGCCCCAGCAGAGGTGGTCGTGGTCGAACCATTGGGTGCCGGAGGAGGAGGAGATCTCGGGGTTCACGTCGGAGGTCAGCCCCGTGTCCTGCGACGCGCTCGGACGCTCCCGCTCGCCGCCCCCTTCTTGCACGGCGGCGCCGGTGCCGGCACGGGCTGCTATTGTTGCTTGTTGGACATGTCCGGGAGCTCGCTGCCGCCGTTGTAGACGCTGCCTTCCAGGAGCTGTACCCGGCTCGTCGCGCCGTGGTGCAGCGGCCCATAATGTGCGAAGCCGGATAGCAGGAACGGCGAGGAGGCGGCGAGGCCGAGGTGGTCCTCGCAGCAAAATAGGGCGCGTGAAGTAGGACAACCCGCGGGAACGGCGTCTCCGCGCGTGCCTTCGTCCGCGTAAAGTTACGCAAAAGGGGGAGGAATTTTCCAAGTCCTAAAATATTAGAAGTAAATATTAGGAGTTGTTAGAGAGGGATTTTTTTTCATCTTTCTAAAAAACAAGGATTAAAAGGATGTTTAGGGAACTCTTGGAGATGCTCTAAGTCCTGGTTTGGATCCTCCCGATTTTGCTAGTTCTTGAGGATCTGGCTTTTAGAAACCGGGTGGCATCCAAACAGTCCAGTTTTAGCTGTTGATACATAGCTCATAGAGTAATAAATGAAGTTAGATTCTTAAAAATGGGAGATTCAAACACCCCTATCAGTTTTTATTCAGAAAAAAGATTTTAAAAACTAGAGGTAAAAACTGGTTTTTAAGAATCTCAAACTGATCCAAACAGGACCTAAGATTTTCATTTTCTTTATTTGATATATGAGACATTTGCAGCACACTCACCTGCTTGAGCGGTGCAGCAAAACTAGAAATCAAGGATTGCCGGTGATTAGATGGTTGAGACATCCAACATGCTAAGTATTTATGTGTCCATGCTTATATCATCTGTTATGGTTATTTTGTCAAACAACATTTTTTATGATAATAACTAGATAGCATAAATGATCAATCGCAACATATATGTGTGCTCATGCATGCGAGATAAGTCGCTTTCACTTTTTTAGTTCGTTCATTTTGTCATGCATGCAAAATGGATGCACCGAAAAAAAGTCAAAAGCGACTTATAATTTGGAACGGATGGAGTATGAGCCATCATCTCATAATACGCAGATTTCAGAATTCTACCGTAACTAGTTATGATGGCTATTTTCAAACCGGCATTAAATGTGCTCGACCAGATCATTTTTAAGCACAATAACAACCTTTATAAGCAGCACATCAACGAAGCACTACAGATTACCACCGGTGTTCCCTGCAGAAGGTAGAGCAAATGATGCCTCGGATTATCATTCATGATTCATGCCAATATGAATAGTAGCACCGTCTGTCTTATCTTGGACTATCATATTATAGAGAGTCACATGAGCTAGCATGATCTTTCTATCATTTTTTTTCTCTTCTATAGACCTGTAGACCGGCGAACAATTGAAAAAAGGGATTGCAACACTGTAAAAGCACACTCCACATCTTTCCTTCCCCTCTTCTTGGTCCTTGGAAAGTAACTTATGCTTCTCCGTGTTGGGAAAGTGGTATGGTCTTGAACTCTTGATGAAGGCAACTCATTCTGGACATATTCCATCAGCAAGATAATAACTTTTAGTATACTCATTCTCACTGACTGAAAAACTTAAGCAATTGTTGCTCACGCTTGCTTTATTTCTTTACTTTGTCAAAATATTGGATGGGTATCAGATGGTGGTTCTTTCACCGAGTGTCCTTAGGATTACTAGGTTGTGTTCATTAGTTGACGCTATTGTAGTGTTGGAGGTTTTGCCAAAAGAACAGAGTTACTTTCTGATGTGTGATGTATAAGACTATATTTGTGATGGATATTTAGATGACATGTAACAAAGGAGTTGCCTTTGATATTATCTTTCCTTATTATATGAGTGATTTGATTTTTTGGACACGTATAGTTTGTTTCTGATTTTATTCTTAAAACTGAGCACGACAATACCTACAATGAATAGAATGAATTACATGCCTTTTTGGAGGTTGCTAAAAAAATACGATGAAAAAAAGGAGCTGGTGAGAGACTGTACGGTGGACATGTGTGCGCTCAAACTTACAGTTAAAACTGCTATATAAGTTTTTTTGGATTAATTATTGTTTTGGGTGGTGCAATCAAACGTGTTGTCCGTAGGGCTAAGAAAACGATCTGGTTCTGCACTTTGATGCATGTGCTCAAATGGCCCTGCCCTCACCCAGTCACCCCTGCCCACTAACATCCACGATCCATCTACGTCAGCCTTGGTCCGCCTGCAGCTGCGGTGGACAGCAACAGCTTTTAAGTAATGACGAAATTAGCAATCATTGACCAAAGTTGGAGATTATGTATTAGCACCAAAATCTCTCCTTTACGAAAAATCAGCAATAACTTAGTCCTTGGGTTTTTCTTTTTAAAAAAGATGGACCTAGAATATTAATTGAGCATAGTTGGGATCGAACTCTACACTATATCTAAACATCTAAAGCCAACCCTAATGCAAGCATACAAAAGTGTTGGTTTTTTTTGTTTTGGCTTTAAATAAAATTTGATGCCACGTGTAGGCACAGGGTCGCAGAACCCCTATTTTTCTAACAGCTACACTTCCTTTTCCTCACAAGAGCCTCTTTTTCTCTTACTCCCTCCGTCCCAAAATATCTGTCGTTTTCGTTTCTCGAGAAACAACTTTGACAAAATATATATTAAAAAATATTAATATTTATGGTACATAATTGATATCATTGAAAAAGATCTTTGAATCTAGTTTTTTAATAAATTTATTTGGAGATACAAATGTTGCACGTATTTTCTACAAATCGAGTCAAATATGTGACACGGAAACCAAAAGCGACAGATAATTTGAGACAGAGGGAGTACATGTCACTTTTACAGCACTAATTCTCGCATCGCGTGCTCCATCTGTCCAATTTTAATTGTCGTTCTTGCTTCCAGAAAAGTCAAACGTACTCAACTTTGATCAAATATATATTAGAAAATATTAATATTTATGTTACATAATTAGTATCATTAGATAATGTTGCTAATATTTTCTACGAATCTAGTCAAACTTAAGAAAGTTTGACCAATACGAATACCACAGTGACAATTAAAAATGAAAAGAGAGAGTACACACATATTATTCTCTCTTCCCGGGTAATTATAGCATTTTCTCTTCCCCAGGCAATTTTTAGCCTCTACCGGATACTCTGGCAGCTGCAAGACATGTGATTTTTAGGCGCTGTGGCATCTGAACTTAGGGCATTGATTGGTACAGCTCGCTCCCACTTTAACTTTTTCTGAAAAACATGTTGTAGCGTCACTATTTGCAACGGTAACTTGAAGCTGTTCCAGGTCTCGAGATGCAAACGGACTATAAAAGGGATGAAGGCATAATTTTCAGCTCTATCAGCTTCGGCCTTTAGCTCTGTTGAAATATAAGTGAATTGTCCACATCTTTCTATTAGCTTAAACTTTTAGATTGAGTTGGTTGGTGCATGTAACTTAATATGGTATCAGAGCCAGAGGTCTCGAGTTCGAATCCTGGTTAGCGCAATTAAATAAAATAATTGTTGCTCGCTCCTATTCCACATCTGAGGCCTGAGGGAGCCTCCACGTGAGGGGGAGTGTTGGAATATAAGTGAATTGTCCACCTCTCCCCATCAGCTTAAGCTTTTGGGTTAAGTTGGTTGGTGCATGCAACTTAATAAGCTCTACCATGCTACAATATTGCTATAATGTTGAGGCTAAAACTGGAAAGAGGTGCACCAAACACGTCCCTATAGTTGACATACCAAGAAAATGCCTGTACTGGTTGGATTTTGTTCTAAAGATTTTACTATAAATAATTGGTGTAATCTAAATTTAATTTGAATGCTTTATTTAAAACTAACTTCTTAATTGAATTTGAATTTTTACGCAAAGATGGCGGCCATAGAGTGCGTTGTCGTGCCGCTAGAGCTCGTCGTTGCCTCGTAGTGGCTCGAGATCGTTAATCGAAGCAAGCCTGACAAGGGTGTACCGGCCATGGCGACGGTGGCACCATCTCATTCGTGATAGGACTCGCCATCCATCTGGAATCTAAGAATTTTTTTTCTCTCTCTCTAACGAATATGGATCTTATTTGGCCCACAATTCTTCGAGCCCTCTGCCCAACAAACAAACCCATGAGCTTTTATATTTACATAAAACCTAGCCCATCCCCCTGCTAGAAAAATTGCAGCCATGCATAAACCCACGGTTAACTCTACTTCGTGATTTATGGCCTTTCAATTTCTTCAGCCCCGGATTCGGGGAAATACTTCTAATCTAAACAAGAAACGAGCTAAGGCTATGACAATTTGCAAGGTTTTGGTCTTTTAGAGTTTGGAGCTTCTTGGTATGTCGCTGCTTCGTGTTTGGGTCAAGATGGCATGAAGGCTTTGTAAAGTTCTTGATCCTCTTTTAGTGTTAAATCAATTCCAGTAGGGGCCTTAAACCCCTCCTATTCTTTCCACACACAAAAAAGGATGGCATGAAGGTCTTATACCGCCATAGTCCTTCCGTTTGGTCATGTATCCTTTTTTTTTCAATCTTAACGAATAGATAGAAGGCTATCATTGAAAGAATATGGCTATTAAACTCTGAAATAAAATCCAAAAAAATACGAGCACTCATGTCAGATTGAAGAATTAAACCTGGATGAGCAAGTTACACTATTTTTTGCAAGACTTAGTTACAGACACAGACGCTCGCATATACGAGCGCACACTCACCCCTATGAACGCATGCACGCACACCCTACCCATATGAGCACCACCGAAGAACTGAGTTGGACCGGCAAATCTCGAGATTGACGAAGTCATCACAAGTGACTCGCTATCGACGGCACATCGCCTACCACTAAAAGAATAGCGCCGTTAAACCTTGGAATAAATTCAATGAAGAACCTAATTAGCAAAGTTATGCTCAGTTCACATGCATTATTTATTGTCATGATAAAATTTGAAAGTGAACTGAACCCTTGAGCACACAAGTTGTTACCTGATGGTGGAATCCTTGGCAAAGTTTTTTTTTTTCAAGTCTGAATCCCTCTTAGCGAGACCTAAGGATCAGTTTTTTTTTTTTGAAACGGAAACCTAAGGATCTTTTGTTATGTACTTAAAAGTAAAGTTGCATTAGCATATCAATCCGTACTTGAGACGAAAATCTTACGTTACGTAGAACCTTATACATTACAAAAGTGTTGAATTTTCCGTGGATGAGTTTAGTACGTATAAATTCTAATTAAAATTGATTATCTTTACTCTCTATCCATTTTCTAATACAAGACCTATTTAGATATACTATATAATCTCTATCCTATTCCATTACCTAAAAAATATAATCTCTATCCGATTCTGATAAATTTACCGGTCCCTCTATTTATGGCTAGATATTTTTGGTTCTAGGATTTATATATTTTTTCTAATGCATCTTATGAGGATCAACATGAAGCCCACATTGAGAGGCTCCAATTAGTAATATTAAGATATGTATTGTGATATTTTGCATTGCACCATTCGTGGGCCTTTAATATGTATATTTAGTTGAAACAAAAGGTTAGTTACATTACATCAACTCCTGTGTTAAGTTGATATCATGTATCTATGTTTTGTCTTTTAATTTGAATCTTATTTGTTCTCGGAGTTTTTTTTATCCATGTGTTAAGTTGACACTTTATTACTTATTGTATTTTTTATTAAACATTTTGTATTTTATTAAAAATAGATTCTAGGTTCGTTCTAGACTATCTTTTAGTTACTAATGTGGCATAAACAATTTTTTCAGCCTGCACTACGACTCTCAAAATATTTAATTTATTTGCTACATCGAAGAATTATATATGTGTAGTAGTACTGTTTTAGTTTATTTTTAAAATGACATAGGTGGTTAATCTCGATACTATGTTATCTTTCGGTACATGTGGGTAATTTAATCCAAATTTAGGTGTTATTTTGATTTATTTCATAGTGGTATAGGTGAGTATATTTATCGGTGCAAAAAGTTACTAACACGAAAATATTTGTAGTTTTGTCGTACGTTGTGATCGGATATGGCCTAGCACTCAATGACGCAGGGTTTATACTTGTTCAGGCAATGTGCCCTACGTCCAGTTTGAGTCGGTCGGTGACTTTATTTCTAAGCCCAGGTGCTCGAAGTTTATTATGGGGTTACAAACGAGAGGGAGTAAGATGAGGATGCAAGAGGTCCGGTCGGACTCTGGACCGAAGGGTCGAGAGAGACAGAAGCTCCTACATGCGCTAAGTATTTGAGAGTGTGCTCTGTTGGAATCGTTCAAATCGTAGGTTATTCGAATCGTCCATAAATCGACCAATGTGTGGTTGAATCGTCCGTCTTTTAGAGAGAGTGTATCCCCTTTTATAGATGAAGGGGACGACTTTACAAGCGGGAGTGTGAGAGAAAGAGTGTGTGTGTGCTATCCAGTCTTGTTGCCCATACCATCGGGTACAAGGTGGTTTGTCGGCACCCATAATATTGTTGATGCTCAGATACATGTGGTAGGTTCCATAGTCTTCTTCTGGTATGGTAGATGTCGGCGCCTACCATACTATTGGATAAATATCATCGCCCACAACATTGTTCATGTTCTGATATGTCTGGAAGGTTACAGTGCATCCTTCTTACATGGCCTGACAGTACTGTCCTGCAAGCGTGCAGGGTACGACCCTTGATATTGCGGTTGACTAGAGCGCCCTGCCTTACTTGCTCTATTCATTTTCTGGGTTTTGACCGAGCGGGCGTTCCTGGTCGGTCGTTCCCTAGTCGGTTCCGGCCTTCTGGCCAAAGAAGAGTTGTAAGCAGAGGTTTGATGTACTCCTGGTCGGAGAAGCAAGTCGAAGTCGGAGACGAGCGTCGTTCCTTCTCGGCCAGGCCTTCCAGTCGGAGAGGTGGGCCAGAGTAAGAAGCGAGCGCCGGAGTCAGAGGCGAGCTGGCTAGGCCTTCCAGTCGAAGAAGTGAGCGCCAGAGTTAGAGGTGATCATCGTTCCTTCTCGGTCTGGTCTTCCGGTCGGAGAGGCGGGCCAAAGTTAGAAGCGAGCGCTGGAGTCGGATGCGAGCTAGCCAGGCCTTCCAGTCGGAGAAGTGAGCGCCAGAGTCAGAGGCGAGCATGGTTCCTCCTTGGCCGGGCCTTCTGGTTGGAGAGGTGGGCTAGAGTTGGAAAGCAAGCATTGTCCTCTCTTTGGCCAGGCCTTTCGGTCGAAGAGGCGGGCTGGAGTCAGAAAGCAAGCGTGGTTCCTCCTTGGCTAGGCCTTTCGGTCAGAGACTGGATCGCCCTTCTAGTCTGTCGCTATGTTTTTGGGCTAGCCCAGGAGTTGCGCGTCATTCACATTGTCGTCTATTGGGCCGAGCTTTTGCTGAGAAGCGGGTCCATGAGGGACCCCGGGTTTATGAACCCGACAGGAGCCCCCAAGCCCCCGAGCCCCCAGGCGATTCGGGTAGAATCGCCTAGGGTTTTTTCATCTTGATGGCGGGTGTGCGCGAGTGCACTCGCGGGTGTAGCCCCTGAGCCCCTGAGCGATTTGGGTAGAATCGTCTAGGGTTTTTTTGTCTTGGCAGTGGGGGAAATTTTGTTTTGACAGTAGATGCGCATGAGCACACCCGTGGGTGTAGCCCCCAAGCCTGCGTCCGACTAGTGAGTTGGTTGGAGGCTGAGCATCTTGGTACTCTTTCCTAGGGCCACAGACTGTCGTTTGGGGTGTTCACCCGTCTTTGTCCCGCCCATGACCTACGCGGTCCATTGATTTCACGAGTTGGTGTCGGGCGACCAAAGCCCTCGAGCCCCGTTGAGCTTAGCAGGGGTTGGCCTAGTTTCGTGCATAACCCCATCCACGGTTATCGCAATCAGAGGGGTTGAGCTAACGTTGCTTGCCTCGATGGCTCGAGCGACGCGCTCGGTGAGCTCACTAACGGGTATGTTCGAGTGGAATCTGGGTCCATCATTCATGACGGGGTCAGCATAGCCCTCATGTGGCATCCCACTGCTCCTTAACCCACATCCCAGTAGATGCTCGGGTTGTTCTAGAGACCAACCCATGTGGCCCGCTGGCCTCCCCTCGATGGAGATTCTATGGGCATGGCTCGAGGTTAGGATCGAATGAGAAAGTTGAGATGACCATGTCTACTTCGGACCAGACTGGGTGAGGGCTGCTAGGGCTCATCTGTGTTTTCTCCCCTAGCTTTGTTTAATGTGAGGCAACCTCGAGCCATTCGCGGGCCAGCCTTCGAACCCCGATCGGTCGTTGCTCATGTTGAATGAGGCAACTAATGTTTCATGACGCAACATGAAGCGTTGTGATGCATTATATGCATATGCGATGCTTTGGATGTATGGGATGAATGAATGATTGTATGAATGAATGCATAAATGCGTGTATGAGAATGGGTGAATGGATGATAGGCTTGAGGAGTTTTTATCGGATATGTTCGAATAGGATCCGTGCTCATCGTTCGTGATGGAGTCATTGTGGCCCACATGGGGCGTCCCTCTGCTCTTTACCTGTCTCGTGATGTTTGTCTAAGCCATCCGATCAACTCAGGAAGCCCATTGGCCTCTCCTAGGCGGAGATCCCATTGTTGGGCCCTTCTAGGTCCTGCCTGGGAAGGTGGAGGGCCACCTGCGTGTGGTTGCACCTTGTTTCCTGCGCCCGACATGTGGTAGTGGTGGGCCATGCCTAGGCCATGTCCCATCTAACCAGGTGTTGTCTCATCGGGCAGGGCACATCCCATTGGTCAGGACATGTCCTGTCGCATCCCATCTGCATTGAATGGGAGAAGGGAGAGGGTTTTTCACCCCAATCCTTCGCCTTTCCCCAACTGCTGCGCCTCCTCTTTAAAATAGGGGAAGGGAGAGGGCTTCCATCCCGTTCCTTCACCTATTCCCCATCTGCCGCCTCCCTCCTTCTTCCTTCTCGCCAAGAGCGTTTGTGTGCCGTAGCGGTTCCTAGGAGAAAAAAGGAGAGAGCGAGGGAGAGGAGAAACTCATAGATCCATTTGTGAATCTAGCGCGCAATATCAAAATGGAGGTCATCTTGTGTGAGCGAGTCAATGCTGTCCGCCTTCGCCGAGAAGGGGGTGCTGCCACCGAAGGAGGTGGTGCACTAGAGGGCTCCTGCTAGGGAGGATTTCCCATGACCTTAGGCCAGTGATGTTGTCTCCTTTCTTGCCTTCCATGAGCACGGGTTAGGATACCCCACGCATTGGTTCTTACATGTGCTCCTTAATGAGTGGGGTCTAGAGGTGTAGCACCTCAACCCGACTAGGGTGCTGCACATCGCTGGCTTCATCACTGTCTACGAGGCCTTCCTCAAGATGGAGCCGCACGTGGACTTCTTCCAGTGGATTTTCTTTGGGCGAGCCTTGTTGGAGGGGAAGCCACTTAAGATCGCGCCGGTGGGGGGCTTCGTGTTGTAGAAGAAGCCAAGTGCGTCAGGCGCCTACCCCACGTACATCCCCTCTGACTCCAATCGGGGGTGGCATGGGGAGTGGTTTTACATCAGGAACCCGACGGAGGCACCATTCCTGCCGTTCATCGGAAGGAGGTTGGAAGAGGCGAGATAGCCGGTCGTGGGGGCCTGCTAGTCAGCAAAACAAGCTAGAGGTAATTGGGGCGGAGCTCTAGAAGCTAGTGCAGTAGGGCCTTGATGGGTTGCGGGTGTTCCACACCTTGTTCCACCATCGGGTCGCCCCGCTGGTGGAGAGGATGTAGCCGATGTGGATGTACATCGGTCCAACGGAGCCCGACCATGTGTCGTCGAATAAGTTGGTGAAGGACAAAGTCTAGAGCCAACTCAACCGGGTGCTGTAGCTGAGGGCCAAAGAGACCCTCAAAGGGAAGCCTAGACCTCTCCATGCTTCGACGCTGTCCAACCTAGTACATTCTCCTCTTCTTATTTCGTGTCCCTATCGATCCTACTCTCCTATATTCTTGACTTTGAGTCATCCGTTTCATAGGGACTAGAACGTTACAAGTCCCGGCCGCATCTTCCAAAGGGGTCGGAGGGTGTGGCTCAGCAAGCCACCCTGAAGGAGGCGGCGGACGCCAAGAAGAAGAAGAGAGCTAAGAAGGCTCAGAGGAAGCATAGATGGGAGATGGAGATCGCTCGGTGGGTCTAGGTAGGCAAAAATAGGAGCGATGTGGAGGCAGAGCTTGAGTCGGAGGACCCCACAATGGTGGGGGATGACGTGAGCTCTTCCAAGGATGGTGGAGGCTAGAGCGTCATCGTGACTTCAGCGGAGTGTCACAAGCTATCAACAAAAGATGCTCGACAGTCCACCGAGGGGCATCCCGTGATGGTAGATTTGTCGGTAGGGATGCATGTGATCAGGAACCGAATGGTGACACAAGGCGTAGAGACAACAATTTAGACAGGTTCGGGCCATCTGATCGACGTAATACCCTACGTCCTATGTCTTTGGTGTATTGTATTGAGATGTAGTAGATAGATCTGTCCACTAGGGGACCCCTGCCTCTCCTTATATACTCTGGAGGGGTAGGCTTATAAGGTAAGTATCCTATTTGGTACTATACAATGTCTTGCGGTGCACGCTGAGTAGCGCCATGCATGCCTCGATCTTGTGGGCTGGGCCACCTCTGATGGTGCGGCCCATGTCTTGTCTTGTGGATACCGGGGGCCATACCCCCATAGCTAGTCCCCGAGCCTGATAGTAGGTGATGTAGTCGTGTGGTGCTAGGGTCAGAAAGTAGAAGACCAGCCGAGCAGGCAGCCAGTCCCTAGGCGTAGCCTCGAGATGAGAACAAGCACATTCACCGCAAGGTGAAGTGTGCCCACTTAGTCCCCAAGCCTACTGGAAGATGAAGAATGAATCTTGTAGAAGGGTCAAAGAAAAAGAAGTCTAAAAGCTTGCTGACGTCGTCTGACATGCGCGTATCAAGACCCTAGACATGCTGCCCAAGATCAGCACCCTGATCTGAACAAGGAGAAACCGAGCACCGAGGACCGAGGAGCGAGGAGTCCCTAGTGTCGCTGGTAATGTTCCCGACATCGCTGGTGATGTCCGAGCACCGAGGAGCGATGAGTCCCCAGCGTCGCTGGCGATGACCGAGCACCGAGGAGTCCCCGGCGTCGCTGGCGATGACTGAGCACCGAGGAGTGAGGAGTCCTCGGCATAGGCAGTGATGTCTGAGCACCGAGGAGCGAGGAGTCCTCGGCATCGCTGGCGATGACCGAGCATCGAGGAGTCCCTGGCATCGCTGGTGATGTCCAAGCACCAAGGTGCGAGGAGTCCCCAGCGTCGCTGGCGATGACCGAGCACCGAGGAGCGAGGAGTCCCGGCGTCACTAGCGATGACCGAGCACCAAGGTGTGAGGAGTCCCTAGTGTAGGCGGCGATGTCCAAGCACCGAAGAGTGAGGAGTCCCCAGCATCGCTGGCGATGACCGAGCATCAAGGAGCGAGGAGTCCCCGACATCACTGGCGATGACCGAGCACCGAGGAGCGAGGAGTCTCTGGTGTAGGTGGCGATGACTGAGCATCGAGGAGTGAGGAGTCCCTAGCGTCGCTGGCAATGACCAAGCACCGAGGAGCGAGGAGTCCCCGACATAGGTGGCGATGTCCGAATATAGAAGAGCGAGGAGTCCCCGGCATCACTGGCGATGACCAAGCACCGAGGAGCAAGAAGTCCCCAACATCACTGACGATGACCGAGCATCGAGGAGTGAGGAGTCCCCGACATAGGCGGCGATGTCCGAGCATCGAGGAGCGAGGAGTCCCCGGCATCGCTAGCGATGATCGAGCACTAAGGAGTGAGATGTCCCCAGTGTTGCTGGTGATGTCCAAGCACCGAGGAGCGAGGAGTCCCCGGCGTCGCTGGCGATGATCGAGCACCGAGGAGTCCCCGGCATAGGCGGCGATGTTCGAGCACCAAGGAGTCCCCAATGTAGCTAGCGACATTCGTGCGGCGAAGTGTGCCCACTTAGTCCTCGAGCACAAAGAATTCGAGCGCTGAGGAGTAACCGGCGTAGCTGGCGATGAAGCATGAGCGGCGAACAATCTGGTCAACTAGTTAGCGATGAAGTGAGCATTGAGTAGAAGCGACCGGCGAACAGTCTGATCAACTGGTCGGCAATGGAGTCCATGAACCAAGCGGTCTGACTAGTTGATTGGTGGAGAAGTTCGAGCACCAGGTGATCCGATCACCTGGACGATGATCCTGCAATACAAATATATAAAATGGGTAGTACATGATGTAAAAATATATGAACTCAGAGAAAAAATAGCGTATGTAGCTTGATGATCAGTTGGCATGAAAATATATTTATATTTAATATAAACTGCCCGACCAATTAGTGTGTAGCTGAGTCTCCAGCCCTAGCTAGCCCATAGTCCATAACGTCGAGCGCGGAGCCCGTGCACGTGTAGGAGGAACAGGCGTGACCAAGGAGCCACTGTCGACCACCCATAACATAGAGCGCGGAGCCCGTAGCATGTGTAAGGAGGAGCCGGAGACAGAGCCGTCTCTGGAGGCGTCCGAGCATCAACACGACTGTTCGGGGGTTTAGAAAATCATTTGGAGAGCAAACATAGAGAAAATAGCTCAGAGAAATATTATGGCGATTAACGAAGATTGGAGAATATTTAAAAGAATATTAAACCATGACTTAGCTTTGGACGGAGCGTCTGGTCGGCGATGTATGGCATTATCTGGTCGGCGTTGACGACGAGCACCTGACGGGCGGCTCGCTTAGCGGCTTGCTTGACAGCTGGCACTAGAGTCCGAGAGGGTCCGCCTGTTTGTTTGCACATGGTGCTTGGGTCTTGCTATTGAAAGCTGCTGTCAAAGAAGCATGTGGAGACGTGGGTTGGGCTGACAGAGTCAACCCGCATGCATGCATGTGCCCTTGTAGATTTGTACTTGCATAGTAGCATGCATGCAGATCCCGTATAAGCACATGCAAGCTGAACGGTTGCGGAGTAAACAAGACAAGTCGAGTTTATCCTCTGGCTTTGCTCTAAGACTCATGATTGGATTGAACTCAGATTGATCGCATCAGACGAGTCCCGTCGTACGTGGGTGAAAACGCTGTCGCCAAAAACCGAGTGGTCGTAGGCAGCACTGAGGAGTTGCACATCGCTTCCTTGCTTGCCCGACCGATTCAATCTCGCCAACTAGTGGTCCGTCGATGGGTCAATCGGTTGCTACAAGTGCAGCAGCACCTTGACTTGACGACGTGTGTTGCTTGGTTATGCACCGTGATTGTCGAAGGACGTCGACGTGATTTGCCGAGTTGCCGCGAAGGATGTTGATCTTGAGATCCCATCTAGCCCACCATGGATCAAGCGCACACCCCCCTTATATACTCTGGAGGGGTAGGGTTACAAGGTAAGTGTCCTATTTGTTACTATACAATGTCTTGCGGTGCACGCCGAGCAGCACTGTGCACGCCTTGACCTTGTGGGCTGGGCCACCTCTGATGGTGTGGCCCAACTGTTGACAGAATATTATTGGTAGTCCTCTGAGGGGTATCCTATGAAGGTAGATTGATCGATAGGGGAGCATGAGATCAAGAATAAGAAGGCAACAGAGACACACGAGTTAGACAGGTTCAAGCCATCAGTATGATGTAATACCCTACTCCTATGGTCTGTTGGTTTGTATTAGCTATTGTATGATATTGCGTGTGTTTGGAGGGGGTCCCTGCCTGCCTTATATAGTCCGAAGAGCAGGGTTACAAGTTGGTTAGATCTGAGAGATAACCAAAAAGTAATAATTGATTACAGGAATATTGGGATCATACATATCCTAACAGATCTCATAGTATCTTTAGGATATCTTCTAGATATCTTGCGAAAGGCGCCGACCAGGATCGTGCCCCGCAAGGCTTCATCTTGTGGGCTGGGCCACCTCTGATGGTGCGGCCCATGTCTTGTCTTGTGGATACCGGGGGCCATACCCCCACACAAGCCTATGGTCATGTCTGCCAGCGGTGGGTGGGACACAGAAAGGCTTGGCGATGTTCCTATGCCAAGGAAGCAGGCCACGAGCTCGACCACCCTCGACGAGCAAGATGCGAAGCAAACATGGTCACTACACTCTTCGGAGGCGTCGCTGGCCTTGTCCCCACCTACTCTAGGCACAGTGGGGCAGGCTAGGTGGTCGGAGGAGCGGGCTTGTACCTGCGCATCTTTGGGCCTAGTGCCGACGCATGACCCATAGCGGGGGGATGCCTCGCCAGCTGCTCTGGTCGGCGCGCCTTGGGCCAGTGGTCGTGGTGATGCGTGGGCCGATGTAGAGCCAGCCAGAATGACTCCTCCCCCGATTGAGGTGAGGGGGCATGGCTCATGACCTATGAGTGGCCCTCGTCCAGTGGGCCTATTGCTAGTGGGTCGGGGCTTTAGAGCCCTACCACTTGCATCTTGGTATGCTTTCTCTATTCCTTTTTTGATCTCATAGTTTGAGTTTTTGGAGTGCGACTAACCTGTATTTTTTCGACAGTGGCCAGATACTGCCGGGGTTGAGCATCGCCCCGCCTCCAGTGCGGGAGGAGTGGAGGCCTACTTTGCAGTGCGTCGTGATGAGCGGCAGCGAGAGCAGGGTGGCGGTGGTGCGTCCTTCCCCTCTAGGGGTGGTACCTTCCTGGTCGATCACAAGTATGGTGGTAGCGATAGTGGAGGTGATGGCGATGATCTCGGCGCCGATGGTGGAGGCTGGGTCAGAGGTAACCCTCGTGATCCCTCCCGCACTGGCAGTGGTGGAAGAGAGGGTGGAGATGGGGCTCCCTACATTGCCTAGTGGAGGGACACGTGGCTCGCCCTCCTAGTTAGAGCTGTCGGTGTCGAGAGGCAACGCGGCCTTGCTAGAGGCGGAACAACCGCTGATAGACCATGAGGTCAAGGAGGTGGATATCCCCTGCCCTAGCGAGGTGGGCACTAGGGTGGAGCCGCCAGCCATCCTACCATCATAGGAGCTGGCGACCACCGACCTGGTGTGGCCCTACCCTGCTGATCCATGGAAGGTTTGATTCATCCTTTAGGATGAGCAGGAGGTGCAACTCTAGGGTGTTCTTGGGGGGAGAGGACTTGCCATGGAGTCCAATCTCACCCAAACTAGGGTGAAGCTCAAGGAGGCTTTGGAGCGGGTCAAGTCCATCTAGCAAGCAGTTACTATCAACCTGCCCTGTGTCATAGAGGTAGGTTTTCTACGTTCATCCTTGACTCCTTGGTCTTCCACTGGTTATCTCAGTGTGTTTGCCTCTTGTTTTGTAGGGCTTAGAGGAGATGTCGAGCTACAAGTCTCATTTCCTCTAGGAGGAGCACGCTCAGGAGGCCATGATGTCGTGGTGGGTCACTGAGCTTGAGCTCGAGCATGAGCTGGAGTCCACCCACCATGAGTCTCAAGGCCGAGCAGCCAAGGTGATGGAGGCGCGGGTGGTGAAGCTTCTCTCGGTGGAGCGGGTGACCATCGCTGAGCGGGGACTTGAGGCGGCGAAGGTCCATTAGGCGAAGACTAAGGTAGCGCTCTAGAAGTCCCTAGTAGAGATAGAGGCAGTGCTCTAGAGTTCCCTAGAGTCCCTAGAGTCATAGTGGAAGGCCTAGTCGGAGGTCGACCAGGAAGTGCTCGCGCTCTGGGGCTGGGTGCTTTGGACGGAAGAGTTGAACGCCCGGTTGTGCGAGTAGGTGACTCGGCAGTAGGAGGGATTCTCCATCCTCAAGGACACTTGACTCAGCATGTACTTGTTCCATCTTTGGCATCTTGGTTTTTTCCTTTAGCTTGCTTCTAAGCTTGTTGTCCTTCTTCCAGAACTAGGTGGAAAGGTTGGTTCATTGGAGCGGGACCTAGAGACAGCTAAGGCAACGATCGGTCATAGCATGGAGGCGCTGGCCAAGTCCCTTGAGGAGCGACGTGCTCTCGATGGGGAGCTTGACCAGCTCCACAACATCACCTAGGTTGTCATCTCGAAGGTGTTGGGTTGGCGCCAAGCACCAGCACGCCCCTATCCGACTGGCGGAGGTCCTGGATGAGGTTTGGGTCCTCATCTCCAATAGTGTGTTCTATGGAACATCGAGGTTGCTGACATCGGTGGAGACGCACCACCCGGAGCTGGACTTCGCCGCTATCTACAGCGGGTACACCGACGGCTAGAGCTCGGACGCCATCCATGCGCTCAAGGAGAGCTTGCTGCCACATGCATAGTTGTGGTAGAGCAAGTCTTCGTGCAATGGTGAAAGGTCATAATATGGCTAGAGGGGTTGAATAGCCTATTTAAAATCTACAAATCAACTAGAGCAATTTGATTAGTATAACGAATAGTGAAATGCAAACTTGCTCTAGTTCTATAAGGGTTGCAAGCCACCTATCCAATAATGCTAGATTTATGATCACTAGGCACACAATCCACTAGGTCACTACTCACTAAGAGCTCTCACAATTGGTACACTAAAGAGCTCCACTAGATGAACTTAATTCACAAAGCAAGCTCTCAATTCTAGATACACTAAAGAGCTTGATATAGCTGGTTTGCGGGAATGTAAATGAGTAAGTGAGGTGATTATACCACTGCGTAGAGGAGTGAACCAATCACAAGATGAATACTTTATCAATCACCGGGAGAATACCAAAGGGCAAGAGACAACCAATTTTCTCCCAAGGTTCACATGCTTGCCAACATGCTACGTCCCCATTGTGTCGACCAACACTTGGTGGTTCGGCGGCAAAGAGGTGTTGCATGAACTTCGTCCACACAATTAGACACCACAAGAACCTACCCACAAGTGAGGTAACTCAATTACACGAGCAATCCACTAGAGTTACCTTTTGGTGCTCCACCGGGGAAGGTACAAATCCTCTCACAATCACCGGAGATGTCCATAAACAATCACCAACTCATGCCAATCCTCTTCCATTGCTCCAAGCCATCTAGGTGGTGGCAACCACCAAGAGCAACAAGCGAATCCCGCAACAAAAACATGAACACCAAGTGCCTCTAGATGCAATCACTCAAGTAATGCACTTGGATTCTCTCCCAATCTCACAAAGATGATGAATCAATGATGGAGATGAGTGGGAGGGCTTTGGATAAGCTCACAAGGTTGCTATGTCAATGCAAATGGCCAAGAGAGTGAGCTTGAGCCATCCATAGGGCTTAAATAGAAGCCCCCATGAAATAGAGCCGTTGGGCTACTCATTGCACTAAACACGGGGTGATCAGACGCTCCGGTCATATCGACCGAATGTAGGACCCTAGTGTCCGGTCGTACGATGCACGCCACGTGTCCCTTCTCTTTAAATACTGAGCGCCTGATCCCAATACTTAAGTGATGACCAGACACACTACTGCAAAGTGTTGACACCGTTTTTTGCACGTGTCAAAATAGTCGGAGTGGACTAATCGGCAAGGGGAAAGTTATTGAATACTTTGATAGCTGATGAAAGCCAGTTTGAAAAGATGGTTGCCGATAGCTGGTGATGGTCGATGGAAAGGTTGATTTGGACTCAGGCGTTGCCGATGAGGTTGGAGGTATTATTGTCGATGCCGATGAAGGGAGGCTTGAGGACTACTGCCGATGAAACATGGAGTATGCCGATGAAGGGAGGCTTGAAGACTACTGCCGATGAAACAGGGAGTATGCCGATGAAGGAAGACTTGAAGACTACTGCCGATGAAATAGGGAGTATGCCGATGGAAAAGAGGACGGTGAGGTTTCCATCGTAATTGAGGCGGACAGGGAAATAGATAGGAGTTGATTTCCTTTTCTATATTTGTTAGGGTATGATTCATGTAAGAGTCACGTGTTCCTTAGATATGGGATTGGTGTCCTAGTTGTGTTTGGTTGTGTCTCTTTAGATCGGGGTATAAATATGGAGTAAGGGGCAATGTAAGAGAAAAATATATGAATCAATATCAAAACCAACTTTTACTCCTATTTGCATCTACTTACTTTTCGGCAACTTCGTCAATTTGCATATTTTTCCTTTTTACGAGTTCTCATTGATTCAGCGAGCTGCATCGCTTCAGTGCGACCTTCGGCGATTCTCGAGTTCCGCGTGAGCACCTCTTGGCCGTGACTTTCGGGCGTATCGCTGTTGTCAGGACCAAAGTGTTCGTATCTTCATCCTTGTCGATTAACAGGTCAAATCGACTGGCACGCTTTGGATATCGATTCGGGTATTAGCCCTTTGTGTTTGCAGATCTACTTTTGCATCAACACATCTTTTGGCACGCTCGGTGGGACAGATCAATCAATATGTTCAATTCCGAGATCGATTCAAGGAACATTATCGCAGTATCAGAAGAAGATCTCAAGGAAGAACAGAGGCAGGCTATGGAAAAGGCTGTGGAAGAATACAAGCAGCTTTGTCTGAGATCGTTTAGCTTGAACAAGAGTGGACAAGTCATCCAGAAGCAAGATTTGCCGTTGCCTCGGCAGGTTACCTTTGACTCCAATCCTGGTAAACTTCAAGAGATGGTTAATTCTGCAGTAAATCATGCTTTGATTAATCATTCCAATGTGCTGTCCAATACTGTTCATAATGCTGTGGTTCGAACTCTCAAAGAAGGACAAGCGGCACCACATTATGTTGGGCCTGCCTATCATCAACCAGAGCCGGCATCTGTCAAGACTCCATCGGCTCCTTCGGCCGTTGTGGGTACAGAAGTTACTTCCCCTCCAGTATTGGTAGGTTCACCTAATATTCAATCTACACCGATACAATCAGATCAGGTACTACCAGGAGGGCGAGTTCAGCTTAATACAGATCTATCGGCATCAGCTATGTCAGGTCCTGTGTCTCAGAATAGCCAGATTCCTACTAATTGGTGGGGATATGGCATGCCTCCAGAGTCCTCTGCTTTCAATCCTAGATTACCTCAAGTGTCTGATGCAGTAGGAAGAGCGCCTATATCATCGGCCGTTTTGCCGATGGCTCAAGTGCCTCAATATGCCGCGACTACTTCTGCGCAACCAACTCCAGGAGGTTTCCAGATGCCTATGGTTCAAACATTCAATTCAAGCCCATCGGCGAGCTTACTGCCGATGCAGCAGAAAGCCCCTGCTATAAGTCAAACTGGGGTTCAGTTCATGCCTCAAACCAGTTATAATTATCCAACAATATCAGCACATTACCAGCCATCGGTAAGTTTTGTACCGATGAGTTCTAATAATGATTGGTCAGGACAGTTACCTGTTCAACATACAATTCAGCGAAATCAGCAGGTTGCAGGGATTCAACAAGGTCATATGCAAACTGGTTTCCAGAATCAAGCATCGGCAGCCCAGCCGATGAATCCTTTCCAGCAGGCTAATGGACCACAAGTAACGGCAAATATGCCGATTGCTGGAGATCATGGGCTACAAAGATATGTGGAGGGATGTCAGCAAGCACCTCCTGTAGAAATTCAACCAGTTCGTCAGCAGGAGGCTGATGCTTTTTGGGCCGATAAGATAGCAGAAATTGTGAAGGATCAGTTTGGGATAAAGCCTAAGGTCAATACTTATTCTTATCGAACTCCATACCCTCCTGCATACGATTTAATTCCTCTCCCAAATCGGTACAAGGTACCGGATTTCACTAAATTCTCTGGGCAAGATGATACATCAACAATGGAACATGTCAATCGTTTCATTATTCAATGTGGAGAGGCAGCTAACAGAGATGAATTAAGAGTTCGATTATTTTCATCATCTTTGTCTGGATCAGCATTTACATGGTTCATTTCATTACCACCAAATTCTATTATTACTTGGGTTGATCTAGAAAAACAATTTCATAAGTATTTCTTTGCTGGAATCCATGAAAAGAAGCTTACCGATTTAGTAAAATTGAGACAGCGTAATGATGAATCGGTAGAGAGCTTTGTACAAAGGTTACGAGATGTAAAAAATAAGTGCTACAGCCTGGTGCTAGATGATCGGCAGCTTGCCGATCTGGCTTTCCAAGGGTTATTGCCACATCTTAAGGACAGATATGCTTCTCAGGAGTTTGAAAGCCTCAGTCATCTTGTGCAAAGGATCTCTGATCAAGATACTAGGGTTTTTGAACCTAAAAAGAACTGGAGTAAAAAGGTATCATTTGTTGAAGAAGTAGGAGATTCTGACTCTGATGAAGAACCAGTTATCGGCTTAGCTGAGTGGGTTAAGAATAAAAAGCCGATATCATGTCCCTTTGGTCAAAAAGAGCCAGAAAAGTTTACCTTTGATATCTCCAAGGCCGATAAAATATTTGATCTTCTGCTTCAAGAGGGCCAAATTAAGCTGTCACCTAATCATGTGATCCCATCGGCAGAAGAGTTGAAGAAGATTTTGTACTGCAAATGGCACAATGCAACTTCACACAGTACAAATGAGTGCAAGGTATTCAGACAACAGTTACAATCGGCTATTGAATCTGGGAGAATTAAGTTTGGTACTTCCAAGACCTAGAAGCCGATGAAAATTGATCAACACCCTTTTCCAGCAAATATGTTGGATGCCAAAGGAAAGACCAAGGTATTGACGTCAGAGGCTGCTGAGAAAAATGCGTCAGTAGACCCCCAACATCGGATAACTACCGATGATGCAAAGAGTAAGGGTTTGCTAGGAGAAAGCAGTAGTTCCAAAAATCCTCCTCGACCTAGCATTGTGATTACTCATCGAAGGCAGCAGGAGGGTTGGCGTCAACGTAATGACCGATATCGGCAACAGCAAGAAATGAGACGTCAGGAAGAATGAAATCGACATAAAGATCATTGGAGATGTCCGTTTTTCATCCATTGCTGGGAAGAAGGTATTAAATTGCCAACTGTTGAAAATTGCCCTGAGTGTAATGGTTATTACGGGGTTAATCGTTCAGAAAGGAGGCTTCAATGTGGTAATCAGGGTTTGTCTATCAATGAGCCGATCAGAGGCAGAGCATCAGTGCATGATCGGCTGGGGGGCAGACTTAGTGTACATGAGAGGCTTGGTAAACGCGCTGGATATTTTCCAAGGAATCAAGAGGAGCTTGAGGAGATGGCAAACGCAAGAGTTCCCGATGAGGAAATATTCTACAGGGACCCTAATATACGTCGTGTAGAACCAACTAGGACTTGTTATCAGCCGGTTTGGAAAACCAAGTTTCCTCGATGGTGCCCAGAGGGTCTGACAAAGACGCAGAGAAGGAGGATGCAACGTGAGCGTCAGGAGGATTTATACCAAGAGGAAAATTCCTCCAATGAAAGGCCTGGTCATCAGCAGTGGCAGGTAAAACACAAAAATAAGGGTCCATCGGCAGATGTTAATATGGTATTCATGTTGCCGATGGAGTTTCTGGCACTGTCTGATAATGAGGAAGAAGTTGTTATCTCTGATCAAGTAGCTCAGCTAACACTAGATCCAATGATGGCTGTTTTTGAGAAACCTACCGATGACGAGAGACAGCATCTTAAGGCTTTATTTGTGAAGGGCAGAGTTGATGGGCAGCCTGTGTCTAAGGTACTTATTGATGGAGGGGCTGCGATTAATATTATGCCTTACATGATGTATCGGAAACTTGGTAAGGGAGATCAAGACTTGACCAAAACCGATATGATGTTGAAAGATTTTGAAGGCAATGTGTCACCGGCTAAAGGGGCAGTGTGCGTTGAATTGACCATCGGCAGCAAAACCTTGCCAACGACGTTCTTTGTTATCAACGGCAAGGGTGCATATAATCTGCTTCTAGGGAGGGATTGGATTCATGCTAATTGTTGTGTTCCTTCTACAATGCATCAATGCCTCGTACAGTGGATTGGGGATAAGATTGAGGTCGTCCCTGGTGATTCTTCTTATATCATCGCATCGGCAGAATCAGATACTTATGAGCAAACTAAATGCATATCAGGAGAAGCTTGGGAAAAAGAGTTCCTTAGAGTTGCTGATTATGAAATTCCACCGATCCAAGCAGTCGGTTCTGAAGAGGAGTTTTAATGGATAGGTTTGCCGATGATGGAAAATTAGGTCAAGGGTTCACATCGGCAGATGATTTAGTAGAAGTAGATATCGGTGATGGTGATAGGTCAAGACCTACTTTTATTAGTGCTAAGCTAGATTCCAAGTGTAAGCAGCGAATAACAGATTTGTTAAAAGAATATAAAGATTGTTTTGCTTGGGATTATACTGAGATGCCTGGATTAGACCGATCGATAGTTGAACATCGGTTACCTATCAAATCTGGATTTCGGCCACATCAGCAGCCAACGCGCCGATGCAACCCTAATGTACTTCCTGACATTAAGGCCGAAATAACTAAATTAATTGAAGCAAAGTTTATTCGGCAATGTCGATACGCAGAGTGGATCTCTAATGTGGTTCCTGTTTATAAGAAAAATGGAAAACTTCGTGTTTGTATTGATTTCAGGAATCTCAACAAAGCCACACCGATGGATGGCTATCCAATGCCGATTGCTGATTTGTTGATTGATGCTGCGGCTGGATATCAAATTATCAGCTTCATGGATGGTAATGCAGGTTACAATCAAATATTCATGGCTGAGGAAGATATTCCCAAGACTGCTTTCAGATGTCCAGGACATGTGGGGTTGTTCGAGTGGATAGTCATGACGTTTGGTTTGAAAAATGCCGGTGCTACTTATCAAAGGGCTATGAACTTTATTTTTCATGAGTACATCGGCACATTAGTGGAGATCTACATTGATGATGTAGTGATTAAGTCTGGAGATATCACAGCACATTTAGCCGATCTGCGAAAGATACTGGAGTGCACAAGGAAGCATGGATTGAAGATGAATCCTAATAAATGTGCATTCGGTGTATCGGCAGGACAATTCTTGGGTTTTATGGTGCATCAACGGGGCATTGAAATCAGTAGGAAGTCTATTGATGCAATTAACAAGGTGATTGCTCCTGCCAATAAGACTGAATTGCAATCTTTGATCGGTAAGATTAATTTCATTAGAAGATTCATATCTAATCTGTCGGGTAAGATCAAGGCTTTCAGCCCACTACTTAAATTGAAAGCTGATCAGGAATTTGTATGGGGAGTTGAACAGCAATTAGCCCTTGATGAAATTATGAAATATTTATCAAATCCTCCAGTGCTAGTTCCACCTCAGCATGGGAAGCCTTTCAGGTTGTATTTGTCAGCTGATGATACAGTTATCGGTTCAGCTCTTATTCAAGAATTTGAAGGGAAGGAGCGTGTTATTTATTATTTGAGCAGAAGATTAGTGGATGCTGAGACGAGGTATTCGGCCATCGAAAAATTATGTCTGTGTTTATACTTTTCTTGTGTCAAATTAAGGCATTATTTGTTATCTGCCGAATGTACGGTCATATGCAAAGACGATGTGGTCAAGTATATGCTGTCGATGCCGATATTAAGTGGTAGAATCGGCAAATGGATTTTAGCATTATCAGAATTTGAACTACGCTACAAATCAACTAAGGCAGTTAAAGGGCAAGTGATGGCTGATTTTGTCACTCAGCATTGTAATACGGTGGATTCTCTGGGGATTGCTCCCTGGACACTTTTCTTCGATGGGTCCACGTGTGGTGAAGGGGCAGGTATCGGCATTGTGTTAATTTCACCTCAAGGAAAGAAGTATGAGTTTTCATTGCCGATTGTTGCTACAGCGACAAACAATCAAGCTGAATACCAAGCCTTGATAAAAGGGTTAGAATTGCTAAAGGAGATACGTGCCAATGTTGTTGAAATCTTTGGTGATTCTATGCTAGTTATAAATCAATTGGCTGGAATTTATGAATGCCGAAGTGAAGCTTTGATTTCGTATTATGAAAAATGTTTGCAATTGTTGAAAGGATTTAGAGATTTTCGTCTTGAACATATCTCTCGATTGCATAATGAGGAAGCTAATCGACTAGCTCAGCATGCTTCAGGGTATCAGCCTATTCAGGAAGTGCTAACATCGGCAGTTGATACCGATGACTGGAGGAAAGAGATTGTCGATTATTTAAAGGATCCATGTAGAAAGATTGAGAGACGTATAAGGTTCCAAGCTACCAAATATGTGCTCCTCGATGATGAATTATATTATCGAACTATAGATGGAGTTTTACTCAGATGTGTTAGCAATGATGAATCGAAAAGCTTGATGGGTGAAATTCATGAAGGAGTATGTGGGGCACATCAATCGGCTTTCAAGATGAAATGGATGATCAGAAGGAATGGGTACTATTGGCCGACTATTCTTGAAGATTGTTTTAAATATTTTAAGGGATGCCAGGGGTGTCAAAAGTTTGGTAATATTCAAAGAGCGCCTGCATCGGCTATGAATCCTATAATCAAACCATGGCCGTTCCGGGGATGGGCTATTGATCTCATTGGTCAGATTTATCCGCCATCGAGTAAAGGACATAAATTTATTCTGGTTGCTACCGATTATTTCACAAAGTGGGTTGAGGCAATTCCTTTAAAAAAGGTGACATCGGTCAATATGATTGATTTTGTGAAAGAACATATTGTTTACCGATTTGGTATTCCTCAGACTATCACTACCGATCAGGGCACTATGTTTACATCAGGAGAATTTGATGAGTTTGCTGTAGGTATGGGAATTAAAATTTTAAATTCTTCTCCATATTATGCTCAAGCTAATGGTCAAGCTGAGGCTTCTAACAAAGGGATCATCAAACTCATTAAGCGCAAAATTGAAGAAAATCCTAGGAGGTGGCATACAGTATTAAATGAAGCCTTGTGGTCATATCGGATGTCATATCATGGTGCAACCAAAGTAACGCCTTATCAGTTAGTATATGGACACGATGCAGTCTTGCCTTGGGAAATTAAGGTTGGCTCTAGACGAATACATTCTCAAAATCAGCTGACAGCCGATGATTATAATACTCTTATGAAGGATGAGTTGGAAGATGTGGCGGGTCATCGGTTAAGGGCTTTAGTTAGTATCGAAGAAAATAAGAAAAGAGTAGCTAGATGGTATGACAAGAAGGTGAAAGTAAAAGAGTTTGCCGATGGAGATCTGGTCTGGAAATTGATTTTACCGATTGGGACTAAAAGTTCAAAGTTTGGAAAGTGGTCTCCCAATTGGGAAGGTCCATATCGGATAAATCAGTCTGTTCCTGGTAATGCATATATTTTAGAAACCCTCGAAGGGGTTGTGTTTCCCAGGGCGTTAAATGGAAAATATTTAAAGAAATATTACCCTAGTATCTGGATAGATGCATAAAAGTACAAGTGCCGATAACAGTACTTTCGGCTAGAATTATGCAAGGATGTCAATGTCTCATAAAGTGCCGATACAATAAATAAGATTACACGTTCAACAAGGATTGGATAGCTAATATCGCACGCAGGCGAATCTGGTCGGCTTCCTCCATTTCTTTGATATCGTCATCGGCAGTACCCTCCACAGGCTTGAGTTTTTTCTTCATGGCTAAAGCCTTGCGAGCTTGGATATCTCTTTCTTGCTGAAGGGCTTTGACGGCATTGGGTAGCTGGCTTTCTTCTTGTTGAGCATGAGTTAAGGCTGCATCGATTTCTTTCAATTCAGCCAATAGAGCTGCCTTCCTTGCCGATAGATCCAAGATTTTTTGCTTAAGTGCAGCACCCGAAGTCTGCAAGTTGACGATGCCCTTGTGCTTCTCATCAGCGATTTGCTTCAGTTGTAGCATCCCTTCTTTAAGTTGAGCTTGAGCTGCTCTATCGGCAATACGCTGAGCAGCCCGTTGATATTGCAGTTGGCGGCTTTCTAAGTGAGCTGCTGGGAAGAGTACTTCTTCAACATCGGCAGGGACCTGGCCACGAATTGTTTTGAAAATTGCCTTTGCGGGGTCCGAGTCATCTACCAGTTGGGCGGTACCTTGCTGTAGCAAGTTCAGGAGGGTTTCCAACTTGGATTTAGTCTCTGCCGATATTGTTCCCAGTGCAAGGGAAGAACTTGTCTCCTCTCCATCGTCGTCAGAAATGTCAATGGCAAAGGAAAATAGGCTGTTCGGGGAATCTTGTTCCTGAGAGAAAGAAAAGGAGATCAGTCAGGGGTAAGTATGAGTATTGTAAAATCAGATAGGTTGATTGGTTTACCTGTTTCAAGGCAATTTCCTGTGCTTGACTGGAGGAAGCAACCTGGAGTATGTCGTGTGGGGGATCGGCTGAGCTTGCCGATGGGATATCCTCTGTGACTTCATCGGTGGTGGGCTCTTGAGGTATGATGACCGATGACATTGGGGCAGATGTAGGGATCGGCATAGACCTTTGTCGTTTTGGTTGTGCTTCAGTATCTGTTGAAGCTTTGCGCTTTGCTTGAGCATCGGCAACGATTGGCTGGGGGGCATCGACACTTGTTGGTTGTGAAGCTTGGGCATCTGGTACGTTTGCCGATGTACCCAATTGTTGCTGCAAAACAAGTGTAAGATATGATATTTAACAGATGAAATGTAAAGTCAAGAAGCTACCTCTGAAGGTTTATCGAAAGAAGTGGTGCTTGATATCGGCGGAATTGCCGATGACGATCCAGTAGCAGCTCTTACCCCCTGATGATTAAAGTTAATACAGTTTGTGATCGGCATAAGTGAAAATAAACAAGGTTGTTACCTTAAAGGCTTTGACCAAGGTTGTAGCAGCGGCCGATGGAGTAGCCCTGGATGTAGCCAATTTGGACTTAGAAGTGATGGTCTTGGTACGAATCTTCTGGTGGGTCAAAGCGGCTAAGGTGGGAGCGTTGTAGCCGATCGGCGATGTTGGGGAAACAGGCCGGAGATTGAAGGGTTTCCCACTTTTGCTCACCGATGGTGCTGGGTTGTTAACCTGTTACAAGAGAATCAGTTACTGATAAATGAAGGGAAAAGCAGAAGGGAGAAGGAAACTTACCGCGTCGTCAGGGATGGCATATTCAGGGTCGATCATGTGCCGATATGTGTGAGCAGAAGTTGCGAACAGTTGTTCTTTCCACTCTCGCCACCATTGCTTGTATGACTCGGTGATGAAAGATATTGGTGTCCAGGTGGATATATCAACATCTATAGTATCGGCATCAGGAGAGAGTTGTACTACCTTGTTCCAATCTGTTCCGCAGGTGATTGTTTCCCTGGGTTTGATCACATCGGCAAAGCAGAGTTTGATTGGCAGTTGCCCAAAAGCCAATTGGCGGGATACTGCCGATGGGTTGTAAAATTCATATGTAATGTTGGTGTTTTTCCCGCTGCCGAATGTGTTTACTGGAATTGCCCTGGGAGTGATGATAGCCATCATGAGCTCATTATCTTGATTCAGAGTGTCATCGGCAAAGTTGAAAAGAAGGGGGAATCTGTTTTCTTCGTCGATATAAGGCACCCAAGCCCTATGATCACGAGAAAGACCATTGTAGAAGCTTTGAAAGAATCTGCCGATTTGGTCTTCGTTGGCTTCTGTTCCAGGAAGGACAATTATGGCTTCACCAAAATTGAGGGGTGAGCGTGTTGCCGATTCATCATCTCCGAGCACATAATCTTCAGCAATTTCTCGTGGGAATTGTTGAGCAAAAAAGTCCCATTGCAAACGTTTGTGCATATGGGCATTCAGCCACATGTTGATAAACCACCACGGGCCTCCCAGGTTGCCGATGGGTTCGCCAAGCAAAAGTTTCTGAGACACTTGGTGAAGAAGATGATAAGTGGAGCTCAGAAGGTATCGGCCAAGAGGAAACCTTACGCCATTAGCCAAAAGTTCAGCTGCAGGGAGGAAGGCGTTGGTTGGTCCTACTGATCGACCACAGAAGATAAATTTTTCTAACCACATATTCAGGAATGTGGCATGTTCCCTCTGGCTAAGTGTCCCGGTTTTCTGGTATTCTTGAATATATCCTGTCCAACCGCCGATGTTACGGGTATTCACTCTATATTCAGGCTTTCTACCATAGATGGAGCCTTCATCGGCAGTTGAGATGTCCAAGCCAGTAAGCATGTGGACATCGGCAAGGGTAGGAGTAGCTGGGCCATGTCCAAACATAAAAGTATTGGTTGTGTCTGACCAGAAATAAGCAGCTGCAATTATCATTGATTCATTTTTCTGCATATCGGCAATAGAGAGCCTGATACATTGGTCTAACCTTCGTTCTGCCCAGTATACTTGCATCGATCTATTAACCCTCAAATACCAATCTTTCCACCCTTTGGTGGTTTTGGGCCAAGATCGGAATGTGTCTTTCCACAAATTCAGAGAGAAATTTTGGGCTCTAAAGGGGATTCTGTTAACCTCTGCGTTGATCAGATCGGTTGGATCTGGGTTGCCCATTGGTCCAAGGCATTGGACGTGCGGCTGATCGGTTGGGATAATTAATTTGTTGCGCAGCTCCTAAGGTTATGGAATCCATAAGACAGAAGAAAGGAAAAATCACCAACTAAATGAATTTGCAAAAAGATCAAAGTAAAAGGTAATGGAAGTGGAGCGAACCGCGGGGACGTCGAAATTGATGGCCATTGTCTTGAGGAAGGTGGAGGTACGAGCCGGAAACTTGAAGTTAGCGCCGGAGAAGGGTTCTTGTTGGTTGAGGTCACGCGGTTGTTCGTCGGAGTCGCCGCCGGAGAGAGAGAATGCCAAGGATTGGAGGCTGAAGATAGAAAATGAGGGTTCCGGAGAAATCTATTTATAAGCCGCCCAGAATAAGGGTATTTTGGACTTATCTCTATGTCGCGCGCATATAGGTCAAGGCGGTTCAGAGGGATATGGTAACCGTTCGCGCGATAATCAGGGGATTGTACAGATGAGTTGATAACAAGTAATCATGACTTGGAAGGGATATCGATACATGATATTTTAATTCTGAAAATGGCAGCATTATCATGTTAAGATCTTGCCGATGGGTTATTGTTTTGGTATCTTAACCATAATCAAGGCAAGAGTGGTTGGCGATTGTGCGATATTTACTGAAGTGCGTGAATTAAGATTAGATTTGATTGGATTTGATAACACATCAAGTTTTGAATGAGTTACGGTAATCGGGCAAAGGCAAGCGTTATCTGGAGTAAATTTCGGAGCATTAATGGTTTTATACTCCGAAATTGGGGGGCATGTGTTGACACCGTTTTTTGCACGTGTCAAAATAGTCGGAGTGGACTAATCGGCAAGGGGAAAGTTATTGAATACTTTGATAGCTGATGAAAGCCAGTTTGAAAAGATGGTTGCCGATAGCTGGTGATGGTCGATGGAAAGGTTGATTTGGACTCAGGCGTTGCCGATGAGGTTGGAGGTATTATTGTCGATGCCGATGAAGGGAGGCTTGAGGACTACTGCCGATGAAACATGGAGTATGCCGATGAAGGGAGGCTTGAAGACTACTGCCGATGAAACAGGGAGTATGCCGATGAAGGAAGACTTGAAGACTACTGCCGATGAAATAGGGAGTATGCCGATGGAAAAGAGGACGGTGAGGTTTCCATCGTAATTGAGGCGGACAGGGAAATAGATAGGAGTTGATTTCCTTTTCTATATTTGTTAGGGTATGATTCATGTAAGAGTCACGTGTTCCTTAGATATGGGATTGGTGTCCTAGTTGTGTTTGGTTGTGTCTCTTTAGATCGGGGTATAAATATGGAGTAAGGGGCAATGTAAGAGAAAAATATATGAATCAATATCAAAACCAACTTTTACTCCTATTTGCATCTACTTACTTTTCGGCGACTTCGTCAATTTGCATATTTTTCCTTTTTACGAGTTCTCATTGATTCGGCGAGCTGCATCGCTTCAGTGCGACCTTCGGCGATTCTCGAGTTCCGCGTGAGCACCTCTTGGCCGTGACTTCCGGGCGTATCGCTGTTGTCAGGACCAAAGTGTTCGTATCTTCATCCTTGTCGATTAACAGGTCAAATCGACTGGCACGCTTTGGATATCGATTCGGGTATTAGCCCTTTGTGTTTGCAGATCTACTTTTGCATCAACACAAAGTGACCGGACGCTGGACCTCAGCTTCTGGTCGTTTCTAGTAAGCATCTAGAAGCGAGAAATCATGACCGAACGCGTCCGGTCATGCTCGACCAGACACACCCAGCATCTGGTCACTCAACGTCATCATACGTTAGACTGACCGGACACAGGCTCTATGTGTTCGGTCAATTTTTGCACCAGTGTCTGGTCATGAGACCAAAACAATGTGCCCTCAACTGCCACTGACCGGACGTGCCGGTCCAACCAAGACCAGCGTTCGGTCACTTACAATGACCTCCGTCTTTTCTATATAGGGCGTCGGTAACACCGTCGGACTATCTGCACTCTACGGGCGGACACTCCACCGGTGAAATTTCTAACCCTTGCTCAAATGTGCCAACCACCAAGTGTATCACCTTGTGCACATGTGTGTTAGCATATTTTCATAAACATTTTCAAGGGTGTTAGCACTCCACTAGATCCTAAATGCATATGCAATGAATTAGAGCATCTAGTGGCACTTTGATAACCGCATTTCGATATGAGTTTCACCCCTCTTAATAGTACGACTATCGAACCTAAATGTGATCACACTCACTAAGTGTCTTGATCACCGAAACAAAATGGCTCCTACCATTTATACCTTTGCCTTAAGCCTTTTGTTTTTCTCTTTCTTCTTTTCAAGTCCAAGCACTTGATCATTACCATGGCATCACCATCATCTTGTCATGATCTTCATTTGCTCCACCACTTGGACTAGTGCTACCTATCTCATAATCACTTTTGATAAACTAGGTTAGCACTGAGGGTTTCATCAATTCACCAAAACCAGACTAGAGCTTTCAAATGGGTGATGGAGGCTCGCCATGTGAACGCAGCTAAAGGCACGGGCTAGGAGGACATCGCCCAACCTATGGATGGAGTGGAGCCTGGGTTGGAAGCGAACATTGCCCCAACCCCAACCGAGCCAAACATTGTCGCGTCAGAGATTGAGCCGCCCCTATCTTTACCGGTCAAGCCGGTAGCCGATGCCGCCTGGTTGCTATAGTAGAAATTAGAGTAGAAGTACTTAGGATATGTAAAGGATAAGTTCATGGGGGATCCCCCTATGTAAACATTTTTGTGTATCCATGAATACAACAACTTTGTTTTTGTGATGAATTGCTTCATTCGGGGAAGCTTGTCTCATCTGTTCCTTGTTTTTACCCTACTATAGCTCTGCTTTTATTCTTTCTTTTTTGCACCTACCCATTCATCCCATAGGCTTCAACCTTAAGAGCTCAGGCATGCCCGTGACGCTCAGCTACTCGTAATAGTAGGTAGTGGCGGGGTGCGATCGGTCGGAATGTTTAAAGCAAAGTTACGTAAGGTAATTAAAGGAACCGACTACCCATTCGTTCGGGTAAAAGCATTTATCATATGATACTAAAAAAAGAGAGGTGGTATCGCACCCCCTCTAGAGCCCCCGAGCGATCTGAACCGAAAGTGTTTGGGCCAGGGTGCTTTGTAGCAGCAAACATTGAATGAAAGAAAACGGTAAGACCAAATTTTTAAGTGAAGAAATGACGTAACTGTTCAATGTTCCTTGTGTTGGTGAGAAGGTTGCCGTTGTCATCCTTCAGTTAGTAGGTGCCTAGTTAGATCACTTCGGTCAGCGTATAGGGTCCTTCCCAAGGTGGAGACAGTTTGTGTTTCTCCTTGGTTGATTTGGTCCTTCGAAGTACAAGGTCTCCGACCTCGAGGATCCTTCTTCTAATTTTCCTCTCATGGTACCTGTGGAGAGTCTGTTGGTAGCAAGCGGAGCGGATGATGGTCATCTCGTGGGCCTCCACGAGCAGGTCGACTGTGTCTTGCTAAGCCTCCATGGCTCAGTCGCAGTCAAAGGCCTTTACTCTTGGGGCGCCATGATTGAGGTTGGAGGGCAGCACTGCTTCAGCTCCATAGGCCAAGAAGAAGGGTGTGAACCTTGTGGATTAGTTTGGGATCATTCTCAAGCTCTAGAGGATTGCTGGGACCTCTGCAACCCATTGCCTGACGTACTTGTTGAGTTGGTCAAAGATGTGTGGCTTGAGTCCTTGGAGGACCATGCCATTGGCTCGCTCGACCTGATCGTTTGTACGCGGATATCCGATCGAGGCCTAGTCAATCCTGATGTCGTATCCATCACTAAAGTCTAGGAACTTCTTCCTAGTAAAGTTAGTTTTGTGGTCAGTGATTATATAGTTAGGAATGCCGAACCGGTAGATGATGTTGAGGAAGAACTTGACTGCCTCTTCCGAGCAGATGTTGGTGATGGACTTCGCCTCTATCCACTTGGTGAATTTGTCGACCACTACGACTAGGTGAGTGAAGCCGCTCGAGCCCTTTTTGAGGGGTCCTACCATGTTGAGGCCCTAGACCATGAATGGTCAGGTGATGGGGATGGTTTTAAGCTCCTATGCCGATAAATGTGTTTACCGAGCATAGATCTAGCATCCTTCACACTTGCGAACGATCTCCTCTACATCTCATAGCGCGGTGGGCCAGTAAAAACCTTGGTGAAAGGCTTTTCCAACCAGCGACCTTGGGAGCACGTGATGTCTATAGATTTTGGCATGGACCTCGAGGAGGAGCTGCTTGCCTTGGTTGGTAGGGACATACTTCATGAGTACTCCCGATAGACTCCATTTGTAGAGTTCATTTCTGATCATGATGAATGTCTTAGCGCATCGAGCGATCTATCGTGCTTTAGTCCTTTCGGGTGGGAGAACCTCCTCGAGGAGGTAGGTGAGTAGCGGCGCTCGCCAGTTGTCTTGATTATGTGCTAGCATGGTGACATCGGCGGGCGACGTCGTCATGGAGGCACTGGGGTCAGAGCCCCGAGCGTCAGGTCAGCATCAGGGTGTGCCTAGATTGGTCCTTCTAGGATATGGGCAGATAGTTCGTGAAGGTCATTGATGAAGACCCCGTCTAGAGATGGAACCCGCCTGGCAGCCAATTTTGTGAGAAAGTCGGCAGCATCGTTCTCCTTTTGGGGGACATGGTGTAGCTCGATCCCCTAGAATTTGTCCTCAAGCTTGTGCACCTCCTGACAGTATGCTGTCATGAGGGGCTTTTGCAAGAGGACTCCTTTATGACCTGGTCGACGACTAGCTCTGAGTTAGCATGAATGTAGAGCCATGTAGCATCGAGCTCGATGGTGATGCATAGTCCGTTGATGAGGGTCTCATATTCCACGGCGTTGTTTGAGGCCAAAAAGTAGAGGCAGATTGCGTAGCGGAGCCTACTCCCATCTATGGAGATCAGAACCACTCTAGCCCCTAAGCCAGGCACCATTACGGACCCGTCAAAGTACATCATCCAGTACTCATGGGTGACGTCTGAAGTCGGTAGCTAGACCTCTATCTATTCAATGACAAAATCTATGAGAGCCCAAGACTTAATAGCGGTATGGGGGATATACCTAATGTCGTGGCCCATTATCTCAAGTGCCCACTTGGAGATTCATCCCACAGTGTCATGGTTGTGGATGATGTCTCCGAGCGGGTATGAAGTGCGACCAAGACTTCGTGGTCAGTGAAGTAGTGCAGGAGCTTTCGGGTCACCATCAGCATGGTGTATAGGAGTTTTTGCACGTAGGGGTACCAGACCTTAGAGTCAGTGAGTACCTCTCCTATGAAGTATATGGGTCATTGGACCTTAAGGTGGAGCCCTGGCTCCTCCCTTTTGACGACTAGGGCGGCGCTCACCATGTGGTTGCTTGTCGCGACGTAGAGGAGTGGTTCTGCCTGTTTGGGAGTGACGAGGATTGGGGCCGGCGTTAGTGATGTTTTGAGGCTCTCCAAAGCCTACTGTGCTTCCTTAGTCTAGACGAAGGCATCTATCTTTTTGAGGAGCTTGTAGAGGGGCATCCCCCGCTCACCGAACTAGGAGATGAATTGGCTCAGGGCAGCCAAACATCCGGTGAGCCTTTGTATGCCCTTGACATTGTGTATAGGGCCTATGTTGGAGATGGCCATGATTTTTTTGGGGTTGGCTTCAATGCCGCATTCGAACACGATGTATCCTACAGCTTCCCCTTCGGAACCTCGAAAACACATTTTTTTGTGATTCAATTTGATGTTGAACCTTCAGAGGTTCATGAACATTGTGGCTAAGTTTATGATCACATCGCAAGCTTGAGCTGTTTTGACCACTATGTCATCAACATAGATGGTGATTGTTGGTCTCGGTCGCTCGACTTGGTTAGGCTAATCGAGCGGGTCAATTTGATCGGTGAAGCATTGCTGCATGCTCCTTTGGTAGGTGGTGCCAGTGTTCTTCAGACCAAAAGGCATGGTTAAGTAATAGTATGAACCATACAGGGTGATGAACGAAGTTGTGAGCTGGTCAAACTCTTTCATCATGATCTGATGATAGCCAGAGTAGGCATCCAGAAAGGAGAGGATTTCGCATCTTGAGGTGGAGTCGACTATATGGTCTATGCATGGTAAAGGAAAATGGTCCTTCAGACACGCCTTGTTGAGGCTAGTATAATCAATGCACATTCTCTATTTCCTAGTTTTCCTTTTAACAAGAATAGGATTGGCAAGCTAGTCAGAGTGGTATACCTCTTTAATGAAGCCAGCTGCTAGGAGTTTGGCAATCTCCTCGCCTATGGCCCTACGTCTTTCATTGTTAAAGCGACGTAGGCGTTGCTTGGTGGGCTTTGAGCCTAGGATGAGGCATAGTGCATGCTCGGCGAGCTCCCATGGTATGCCTAGCATGTCAAAATGTTTCCATGCGAAGACATCGTGGTGGTGCATAGAAAGTCGATGAGCTCGCATTCCTATTTGGCTAGGAGCTAGGTCCCGATCTGCATTGTCTTGGTTGGGTCGGTGGGGTCGATCCCCACCACTTTGGTCTCCTTGAGTGGGTAGAAGGCAGTCGAGGAGGTTGGCTTATTGCAGTCCAGGACTGCTAGGGTCAACAACTCCTTGAGCCATGAGAGCTCGGACGAGTTGATGATGGCAGTGGTGAGCTCGAAATGCTCGCGGTCGCACACGTAGACGTGCGAAAAGGTGCTACCCATGATGTTGATAGAATATCATCGGTAGTCCTCCGAGGGGTATCCCATGAAGGTAGATTGATCGGTAGAGGAGCATGAGATCAAGAACATGAAGGCAATAAAGGCACATGAGTTAGACAGGTTTAGGCTGTCAGTATGATGTAATACCCTACTCCTGTGGTTTGTTGGTTTGTATTAGCTATCGTATGATATTACATGAGTTTGGATGGTGTCCCTACCCACCTTACATAGTCCGGGGAGCAGGGTTACAAGTCGGTCAGATCTGAGAGATAACCGAAAAGTAATAATTGATTACAAGAATGTTGGAATCATACATATCCTAACAGATCTCATAGTATCTTTAGGATATCTTCTAGATGTCTTGCGGGAGGTGTCGAGTAGAGTTGTGCACTGCAAGGCTTCATCTTGTGAGTTGGGTCGCACCTGGGGGTGCAGCCCATGTGGTCTACCATAGGTATCTAGGGTCATGCCCCCCACAGCTAGTCCCCAAGCGCCTTGTACCCATTGTGCAACACCGTCTTGAGCTTGTTCGAGCAGGTGCGAACAAAGACGAGCAGTCAAACTCATGGTCCAAACACCATGATGAGTTGCTGAGCAGTTGTGAGCAGTTGCCGAGCAGTGTGTACTATCACTAAGCAGCGTGAACTATAGCCGAGCAGCATAACCCAAGCACGGCTTGCCATAAGGTTGTAAGGAGCTCAAGCTCATAATCGAAAATTTCTTCACAGTAGACCAAGTGTGCCCACTTAGACTCCGACTACGAGAAAAGGAGATAGTCTTCTTTAGCTTCAAGAGGCACGGAGTCTTCTAGAATAAAGCAAGCACATTCACCGCAAGGTGAAGTGTGCCCACTTAGTCCCTGAGCCTGATAGTAGATGACGTAGTCATGTGGTGCCAAGGTCCAAAGTAGAAGAACAGTGAAAGACCAGTCGAGCAGGCAGCCAGTCCTCGGGCGTAGCCCTGAAATGTGAAAGAGCACATTCATCGCAAGGTGAAGTGTGCCCACTTAGTCCCCGAGCCTACTGGAATATGAAGAATGAATCTTGTAGTAGGGTCAAAGATAGAAAGATAGTAACAGGACCAACCGACTAGGCAGACAGTCCCCGAGTCATTTACGGAGATATCTGAAAAAACCTAGCCATGGAGAAAAACTAGAGTAATGGCTGTACAGTAACTATTACTAAGCCTCAATAAATGGTAGAGAAGTCAGCGATTATTCAACGAGTGATAACCAACGGCGGCGATAAATAAGCGATGTGGGCTGCGGTTGCATGAAAACCCAGGTTACGGTCCTGTCGACATAGAATTTCATCCCATGCTGAGGACACACGCAGCAAGCCAGAAGGGTCCGCTCGATGGAGCAGATCCGCCTAGCTTCAGTGCAGGGGTGGTTGATCCTGTGCAATCCTCCCGAGGCATGCCAATCAATTTGACCCTACAATTGACAAGGAGAGAAAGTTCATCAGTAGTTAAGGGCGGAACTTGCCGGTGTTGCCCGATAGTCCTGAATGTACGGCTGTGAGAGCCGATATGAAAGGAAATCGGCTAAATAGCCGATTCTAGTATATTCATGAGAATAAGTCAGTTAGAGCTCATGGGGTCGTGTGAAGAGAATCGGTTATCATTCAGGATAAACATCATTGAAACGAATATTAATTAATGGCAATAAGATATCAATGATGATCGGTCCATACTGAGCCAATGATTACAGGTAACCGAACTCCTTTTTATATAAAGAAACAATTCAACATCACTTAATCATTTAATAAAGATAAATCTAATGAACATGTTAGATCTCATCTATAGCCATGACTAGTGAGGCATGAGGCAGAATCATGCAGGCCGTAGAAACAACAATAGACTCGACGACCTTAACTCATTACTAATATCAGTGGGGCATGAGACAAAATCATGCAGGCCGTATACAATAACAAGATCACAAGGCTAACACATCTTTCAACTTATCTCTACTTCAACGATCTCGTGATGTGAACTGTTCGTGAAAGTATTCGATATCGGCTAAATAGCCAATTTAGGCATAGCGCACAGTTAAGGTCATCCCTTCTCAGGAACAGGTCTATCAACCAACGATCCTCACTCCATGGTGCCAATAGTGGGGTGAGAGGTAGAATCCCATAGGCCATGATGATGGGCCATGAAATAGTTCTCGCTAACCGATAGATCTACTCAAGATCGAACATGCCTTAACCGCACGCTATGCACGATTAAGATTGACACAAAACAGCTGATAAAAACATAACTCATCGCTTAAGATGTAGATTAGATAAGTTCTAGATTAGCAAACGATGAGTTAAACAAGATATAAGGCCGATCCAGATCAATCTCAATCGGGCAGAGTGATATTGCTGTAATTAGATAAACAATGAAAGCAATAAGCAATATCAGTAACTTACTGAATCTACCAAAGACTGCCACTCTAAGATAGAGCCGATAACTTGACCTTGATCCAATTCAAGCAGTGGGGTGTGAGGCAGAATCACACAGTCCATACTTGAATTAGGCAAGAGTCGATAACTAGCTTATACCAGAGCCGTAGTGGGGTTTGACTGGATCGATGCAGCCATATGAATAGAGGTATAAACCATGACGATACTTACAACAAGCAGTGGAGGTTGACTAGATCGATGCAGCCATACTTGCTGAAGAACTCGCTGAGATCTACTCTACTCCTACTCCTAAGGGGTGTCCAGAACCGAAAAAAATAATTAACTTGTATTTGATTGATTGATGTTTACAATAGCCAGGGTTTGGTATTTATACCTAGAGCCTAAACATGAATCCTACTCGAGCACGATTAGTTACAAACTTTGGCATAAAATGAAAACATTCCTAATTTAAGATAACTTGGGCTCTAATCTCTCCCTTTTTGTAGAGTCCAATACGTTTTCTTCCTGGCGTCGAGCGTAGCCTCTGTCGTTATCTGCTGGCGCTGTCTGAAGAAAGCTAATTCCTAGATTTTGCATCTAAATCAGCTATTTTTGATCCACCCACAACTGATCCCTTGATGATACGATCCTGGGAGCTTCTGGGTCCCTGTGACTCTCCTTCCAAATTTTGGTGTAAACACATGCCCCTCAATTTTGGGACAAAAGAAATTTTGTTCCAAAATTACCATGTCCGTGCTCCCGATAGGCCTGTAATCATGGGTAAGCAATCTTGATCTGGGGTCTACTATTCGTTGTCATCCATATCAACCCATGAGCCCATGCTTCAAAACTTTTTTAGAGCATTATTGCTTCACGAGCGTTTGGATTCATCTTTCCAAACCGGCTATAAAAATGGTTATCCAACCCATTTGGTGAAGTAATCTATTGCTACCAATATAAATTTATGCCCTTTGCTCGAAGGCGGAAAAATCTGGCCGATCAGATCAACTCCCCAACCTCAAAATGGCCATGGCTTAATTGTTGGATTCATGGCCGATGCAGGCAATCTCTGGCATTGCCAAAGCGTTAACAATCCAAGCACCCCTTGTAATATTCAAAACAATCTTTTAGCATTGTTGGCCAAAAATATCCGGCTCTGCGGATAATCCATTTCATCTTATAAGCCGATTGATGGGCTCCACATATCCCTTCATGCACTTCTCCCATCAATACCTTAGCGTCTTCTTGGTTTAAGCATTTGAGCAACACTCCGTCGACTATTTTATAATATAACTGCTCATCCAACAAAACATATTTAGTCGACTTATAATTTAGCTTCCTAGTAACTTTCTATGATAGATCCCTAAGGTAATTGGCTATTTCAACTCTCCAATCATCAATTGAGGCTTCACTACTTAATATTTCCTAAAATACTCGATACCCTGATGCACTTTGAGCCAGACGGTTAGCTTCTTGGTTTTGCGCTCTCGGGATATGTTGGAAAGAGACGTGAAGAAACCCCTTGATTAACTTTTGGCAGCCATCATAGTATTCTTTCAAAGTCTCTTCTTTGCACTCATATAGGCCGATCAATTGATTAATAATTAACTGTGAATCTCCAAATACCTCAATTGCTTCGGCCTTTACTTTGTGGAGAAGTTGAAGTCCTTTGAGAATAGCCTCATACTCCGCTTGATTGTTAGTAACCATTGGTTCAGTTGGAAAAGCAAACTCAAAGCTTGCCCCCCGAGGTGAAATGATAACAATACCAATGCCACCACCCTGCTTGCATGATGATCCATCAAAGAACAGTGTCTAGGGCATTGGCTCTGCATAACTAATGCTTGGCCTGTGATGTTGAGTGATAAAATTGGCCATTACCTGTCCTTTGACTGCTTTAGCCAATTCGTACTTCAAGTCGAATTCCGATAATGCAAGAATCCACTTTCCCATTCTTCCATTTAGTATTGGCATTGATAACATGTGCTTAACCACATCAGCCTTGGAAACAACTGTGCACTCGGTCGATAATAAGTAGTGTCGTAATTTAGTGCAAGAGAAATATAAACATAAGCATAACCTTTCGGTGGGAGAATATCTTGTTTCTGGATCTAGTAGCCTCCTACTTAGATAGAAAACAACCCTCTCTTTTCCTTTGAATTCTTGCATCAGGGCCGATCCAATTGTCTTGTCATCAGCCGATATGTACAACTTAAATGACTTACCTTGTTGAGGATTGAGGAGGGACCAGCACAGGTGGACACTTCATATATTCTTTTATTTCTTCAAATGCCTTCTATTGTATGTCACCCCACATGAATTCTTGATTACTTTTCAATCTCAACAAGGGAGAAAACGGCAAGATCCTTCCCGACAAATTTGAAATGAATCTTTTGATAAAATTAATCTTTCCTAGCAGAGACTGTAACTCTGTTTTGGTGGTTGGGGGAACCGCTTTGTCAATTGCCTTTACACTTTTCTGACCAACTTCGATTCCTCTTTCATGAACCATGAATCCCAAAAATTGTCCGGCTGATACTCCAAAAGCACACTTGTTAGGATTCATCTTCAAACCAAGCTTCCTCGTGCATTCCAAGGTTTCTCGCAAGTCAGCTAGGTGTTCTTTGTATCCCTTGGATTTTACCATCACATCATCGATGTAAATCTCAACAATCCTGCCGATCAGCTTATGGAAAATGTAATTCATTGCCCTTTGATAAGTTGCACCAGCATTCTTCAAACCAAAGGTCATTACGACCCATTCAAATAGACCGATTGCACCGGGCACCTGAAAGCGGTCTTTGCTATATCTTCCTTAGCCATAAAAATTTGGTTATATCCTGCATTACCGTCCATGAAGCTAATAACCTTGTGTCCAACTACTGCATCCACTAACATATCAGCTATCGACATTGGATAACCGTCCATAGGTGTGGCTCTATTCAGATCTCTACAATCAATGTAAACCCTCAATTTCCCATTCTTCTTGTATACAGGGACAACATTCGGTATCCACTCCGCATATCAACACAGTCGGATAAATTTTGCTTCCAGCAACCTTTTGGTCTCCTTTTTGATATCATCAAGCACATTCGGGTTGAATCTCCTTAGAGCTTATTTTCCTTTATTCCAATGGTCGATATGAAGCCGTAACCTTTTTTACTAAAATAAACTCTCAAAGCCGATCGCTTGCATTGGCTGTTGGCTTTCATTGCTAATCTTAATGAAGCCTCCTTCCCATGACTTGCCAGAAAAACACTCGAAATCTCCTAGTTCCCAAAAGACTGGATCAGCTATTGCGATGCTTACGGACTCATCAGCGCGAACTAGTTCGACATCATCTCCATGCCATTGAATCAAACACTGATGCATGGTCGATGGTATGCAACAATTCGCATGAATCCAATCACGACAGAGGAGTAAACTATATGATCCTTTCCCATCAATGACAAAGAACGTGGTGAGCAGAGTTTTACTCCCGATTGTCAGTTCAATGTTTATTACCCCCTAGGTCTTGGATGTATTTCCTCTGAAGTCTCTAAGCATCATGTCGGTCTCAAGCAAATCTCCTGGTCCCTTGCCAAGCTTATGGAAAGTGGTGTATGGCATAAGATTGACAGAAGCACCCCCATCCACCAACATCTTGTTCATCGGCTTCCCATCAACAAAACCTTTCATATATAAAGCCTTTAAGTGCCGATGCTTGACTGGCTTATCAAATATTGCTTGCTACACAACCATTAACTTGGCAACAATCTCTTCATACTCTGACTCGTTGAAGTCTGAATAAACTTCCTGATCTGCCGGAGCTCTGAATTTAGGTGGTAACAGAAAAGCCATTTGGATATTAGTCGATGGTTGCCTCTTATCAGCTATCTGCTTGGTATGCCATACTTGAGTTTTACCGAGTGCCTGAGCCTATTCCATCTCTCTGTTCCTTAGGCGTTACACCCTCCTCTTTTGGCTTCTCATCAAATCTCCTAGGCACCACTGGCCTTCCTGCCACATGTATCTTCTTTTAGTGCCTTCCTCTTTATGATCAGCCCAGTCCTATCTAATGACTCTTTTTCCCAGCTGGTCATGAACACTTTTGTTTTTTAAGCACCGATCCATGTTGTTATGATGATATGCATCTTGAGCATGGATAGACCAGTGGTTGGTTTGAGATTGCCTATACTCCCGATATTGATTGCTACATTCTGGATAGTCGTGTCTGGTAGGCAACTTCAAACCTTCATTCCAACAATGCCTAAAGAAGGGACAATTCCAATGTAATTCGGCTTGTTCCCTTTCATACCTCTCTTCTTCTAACTGATGCTGGTATGCTTGATCTTTTAACCAATGTTGATAATCCTTTTCCTTCTGCCGCTGCCTTTTATTCAACAGAATCCGAGATATGACCCGTGGCTTTGACATCTCTGCTTTCGACATCTTCCTCTACTCGTATCGGCTCTTTTGTTCGACACGACGTCTTCTAATCTCTCTATACTCATCAGCCGATATTTGCATTTTGGGACCGACTGTCCCAGCTTCTCTTGATTTGGTCGATGTTAGGACCTTTGTTTTTCCTTTGAATAGCCCAGCATCAACCAAGTTCTGATCTCCTAGGAAAGGATTATCATCGACTTTCATCTTCTGAGGTGTATCGAATTTCAGCCTCCCTTGCTGAATAGCTCTCTGTATATGCTGCATGAAGATTCTACATTTGTTAGTGGAATGAGAAGTAGCGTTATGGAATTTGCAGAACTTCTTGTTCTTCAACTGATCAGGGGGCACCATGACATGACCATTGGGCAACTTGATCTGCCCCTTCTCAAGCAAGAAATCAAAGAGCTTGTTTGATTTGGTAATATCAAAGTCATAGCTTTCCTCAACTCCTCTTCCCCAAGGATTTGGCACCATCATTGTCTTCTTGCCCCAATTCCATTTAGCTGTAGCAACCTCTTCTTCTTCATCTTCATAGCTGTCATCGACTGAATATGGATCGAAAGCTTCAGCTACTGTGGTGTTCTTTTGGAATCGGGTATCTCTGTGCATACTCTAGAATTGGCTATTGAGCATTGCTACCCGTTGAGCCAATTGTCCCAAGTTGTCAAACTCTTGTCCTAGCAGCTTTTCTTTCCACATTGGCAGCATTCCTTGGACGGCTAAAGCAGCTAGTTGATCATCAGCTAAGCTTAATGAGAAACAGATTCTTAGTCTCTCAGAATCTCTGAAGAAACTCAGTGCCCGGTTCATTAGTCCTCTGTCTCATGGTTGTCAAATTGGTTATTTTCTTCTCTCCAATCCCAGTGTAAAAATATGTATGAAACTTCTTCTCTAGGTCGGCCCAATTGGCAATAGAGTTGACTGGTAATGACAAGAACCAAGTGAAGGCCGGCCCTAATAGGGACAAGGAGAAGAAATGAACTCGATGGGCATCCTTAACTGATGCTTTGCCCAATTGTGTAAGATACCGATCGACATGTTCTATTGTGCTTGTACCGTCTTGAGTAGTGAACTTGGTGAACTCTAGAAGCCTATAATTTGCAGGAAGAGTGACCAAATCATACCATTCTGGATATGGGCATTTGTACAAAAAAGTCATTCCTTTTGGCTTCAGACCGAACTGATTCTTTATCATCTCGGTTACCTTGAGCAGCAACTCATTAGCCTGTGGATTTGGATTTCTTGGTAGTTGTTGACCCATCTGTGGATTGAAATCCCGCGTGCCTTGATATCCTAGATTTGATATTATGTGGAGGGTGTTATAATCTGTGCTATAGTGATAACCTTGTGGAATCTCAATCTATTGGGTCCTTTGCTGGCTTGCTGCTTGAAGTCTCTGATTATAGACATAAGGATCTATATCTCTACGGATCCTTTGAATTGATGGTGTTATCTTCTGAGCTGATGATGGTATGTGGCCTGATGTGCCAAAATTGACCATCTAGTTTTGACTTTGCCCCGCCGGCTACTGCACATACTATATTAACAGTCTAGGATTGTACTGTATCTGATTTGTAGTAGTACTCAGAGTTTGTTCAGATGAACCTTGAAATGTTTGGATGTCACCATTACCAGCTGGTGCTGCTTCTTGATGGCTGGTACCAACTTGATTAGTCCCTTGAGTCGATGGATCTAGAATAGTATAACAAGTTGATCCAACCTAACCAACTAGAATTCCATGAATCGCCTCTTTCATGGCATTGTGAAATGCGTCAACGAAAGCTTCATTGCGGCTTGATATGGCATCACGAATAGACTGTCTATGGCTTCCGTAAAGAAATGACTGTCTTTAGCTTCGACCATATCTATCTTCCCATGTAGTAGAACTCTTGGTAGTGGAAATTTCTGAATAATTGTGATGTCACGTGTTTTGGTGTAGGACAACAAACACTTCTTCTGAAATTCTTCCGTAGCTTTGTTGATGGTATCCTTATCTTCATCAGGCAGGTCTTCATAATATACCATAAGGATGCTGTCGTTGTTGTGAACCGCCATGACGATTATGGGGTCCCATCAGGCATGCTAGAAACGTGTATAGACACAGAATTTTGTCCCATGCCGAGGACACATGTAGCAAGCCAGAAGGGTCCGCTCGATGGAGCAGATCCGCCTAGCTTCAGCACAGGGGTGGTCAATCCTGCGCAATCCTCCCAAGGCGTGCCAGTCAATTTGACCCTGCAATTGACAAGGAGATAAATTTATCAGTAGTTAAGGGTGGAACTTGCCGATGTTGCTAGACAGTCTCGAATGTACGGCTGTGAGAGCCGATATGAAAGAAAATCAGCTAAATAGCCGATTCCAGTATATTTATGAGAATAAGTCAGTTAGAGCTCATGGGGTCTTATGAAGAGAATCGGTTATCATTCAGGATAAACATCATTTAAACGAATATTAATCAATGGCAATAAGATATCAATGATGATCGGTCCATACTGAGCCAATGATTACGGGTAACCGAACATCTTTTTATATAGAGAAACAATTCAACATCACCTAATTATTTAATAAAGATAAATCTAATGAACATGTTAGATCTCATCTATAGCCATGACCAGTGAGACATAAGGCAGAATCATGCAGGCCGTAGAAACAACAATAGACTCGACGACCTTAACTCATTACTAATATCAGTGGGGCATGAGGTAGAATCATGCAGGCCGTAATACAATAACAAGATCACAGGGCTAATACATCTTTCAACTTATCTCTACTTCAACAATCTTGTGATGTGAACTGTTCGTGAAAGTATTCGATATCGGCTAAACAAACGATTCAGGCATAGCGCACAGTTAAGGTCATGTCTTCTCAGGAACGGGTCTATCAACCAATGATCCCCACTCCACGGTGCCAACAGTGGGGTGAGAGGCAAAATCCCATAGGCCATGATGATAGGCCATGAAACAGTTCTCGCTAACTGATAGATCTACTCAAGATTGAACATGCCTTAACCGCACGCTATGCATGATTAAGATTGACGCAAAACAACCGATAAAAATATAACTCATCGCTTAAGATGTAGATTAGATCAGTTCTAGATTAGCAAACGATGAGTTAAACAAGATATAAGGCCGATCTAGATCAATCTCAATCGGGTAGAGTGATATTGTTGTAATTAGATAAACAATGAAAGCAATAAGCAATATCAGTAACTTAATGAATCTACCAAAGACTGCCACTCTAAGATAGAGCAGATAACTTGACCTTGATCTAATTCAAGCAGTGGGGTGTGAGGCAGAATCACACATGCCATACTTGAATTAGGCAAGAGTCAATAACTAGCTTATACCAGAGCCACTATGGGGGTCGACTGGATCGATGTAGCCATACGAACAGAGTTATAAACCATGACGGTACTTACAACAAACAGTGGCGGTCGACTGGATCGATGCAGCCATACTTGCCAAAGAACTCACCAAGATCTACTCTACTCCTACTCCTAAGGGGTGGTCGGAGCCAAAAAAAAAGTAATTGACTTGTATTTGATTGATTGATTTTTTCAATTGTCGGGGTTTGGTATTTATACCCGGAGCCTAAACATGAATACTACTCGAGCACGATTAGTTACAAACTTTGGCGTAAACTAAAAACATTCCTAATTTAAGATAACTTGGGCTCTAATCTTTACCTTTTTGTAGAGTCCAACATATTTTCTTCCCGTTGTTGTAACACCCAAAAAAATTCTACTACAAATTAGCAATTTATTCCTATCCTTTAATACATTTTCTAGGTATTTTTAACTTAGGCTACATATTAAATATTGGATAAATAAAATAAACTATAAGGTTTCGAAACTTGTTTGTTGCATTCATGCCGAAGCATATGGTTTTTAGATGGGTGTAGGGTTAGATGATTTGAAGTTGAATTCAAATCCCATTTGAATTTGGCTTAAAATTGAAAATAGAGGAAATAGATTTGGAAAATGATTTGATTTCGAAAAAAATTAATCTTCTTCCATTCTAGCCCAACTCTTGGAATCGGCCCATTTCTTCCCTTCCCGCGCTGGCCCGCTGGCGGCCCAGCCATGCCTCCCCTTTCCTCTTTTCTTTTCCACTGTGCGCGACCTTTCCTTTTCCCCGCACCGGCCCACAAACCATGCCGTACAGCCCACTCGGCGGCCTACTACACCGGCCTCCTCCCGCACGCCAGTGCACGGCTCGCTCGCCGCTCTCTTTCTTTCTCTCCCTCACTGCCCCACGGGACCCACCTGTCAGCGCCGACCCTTCCTTCTTCCTCGCGTGGTTCTATCCTTTCTTGCTTCCGGTGATGGTGCTCCCGATGGCAAGCCACCGCGCCATCGCCCATAGAAGGAAAGCGACCCCTTCCACCTGAATCTATCCACTTCCCTTCCTTACTTCTCCCACCATCCCTTGAGCGAAGCCCCGCCTCATCTCCCATCCTCTGTCTTCATCTTCCCATAGCCGCCGTTGTAGCTTTCCCTTGCCCGCGCCTCAATCACCGACACCGACATGACTCCGAGCTCCACCGTGCTTTCCCCCAGCCGATGGTACCCTTGTCTCATCATTTTGCTCATGAATTCCTTAGATTGAACCTCACCCGCATGCTCTTTCTCTCTCTAGAGCCCCACCACCGTCAACAAAGCCTCTAGAACTTGTCCTGAACACCGAGATCACCTTCATCAGACTCGCGGTGAGCTCCTGACCATGCCCGTACCCTCCATTCTCGATTTCATGCCCTGGAATGCTGTACCGGCGAACCCCAGTCGTCGCCGGCCATGGCGTCGCCGTTGGGTCCTTCTTCCCCAGTGACCCGCAACCCCGTACATGCCTACACCATCTGATTGTTAAGGAGCAGTCCAGATTAGATACCCCTTTGGGGTTTATAATCGGTCCACCAGATGGGCCATGGACCCAATCCACCCCGCCATGTCAGCGCGCCCACGCATGCGTGGTGCACCGCGCCAACTAGAAGCCACCACGTGGCTACCTAGTCAGCAGCCCCAGTCAAACCGCAATCAGCCACGCGTATTTTGCAGAAAACCCCCCCTGTTTTTATAGAATCAACCTGCGGTACTTATCAGTTCAAAAGAGTTTCTATTTAGTCCTATTTTTATTTGGTTAGGCCCCTATACTTTCCAGATTTAATGCCCGCAGTCCTGTAACCATGAGAATTTATATTTTTAATTGTTTTAATTCAAAAATAGGTTTAGATTATTTATAGAAATACCATTACATCTTATTTCATGCATAACTTTCACGTTTTAAGTCCGATTTGAGTGATTCTTTTGCTCACGTGTTCATAGCAATGCATAGAATAGATGTGTAAGCTTTTCAACTTATGTTTTCACTATTTGGTGTACTATTCTAATGGAAGTCTATCTTGTATGCATGTAATGATTGGTATGATGCTTGATTGATGATTGAATCACGATTAGAGGGTGAGCCATTTGAGGTGACTGAGGACCCCCAGCAGGATCAGCAGTACTCCCAGGATGACTTTGAGGAAGGCAAGTGTACCAAAGGCCCCTTGTTACCTATGAACTATTACCACTTACATTCATGCATGTGTTTAATTTGAAATGCCTTTAAGGACTTTACCTAGATGATTCCTTGTACCACATATCCTTGATACCTAGGATTATTAGGTAGGAATTTTGGATAGATGCTGCAGTGCTTAACTTGAAATAATTGTTAAACATGATTAAAGGCTATATGCAATGTGATAAAATGGAGCTTTTTAGCAAAGATAGGGGGCTGGAGTATGGGGTTGAGTACTCTAGTGCCTCTCCATAAGGACTTAATCCTAAAGCAGCAACCCAAGAGGGACCATACAACCCCAAGTGTCTTATGGCTCTGACTTTAACCTGTTAACTAGATTGTACTATCTTGTCTATAGCTCCAGTAAGGGGTAAGAGGGTATCTTTCCTTTTTCTGTTAGGGTGTGCACCATGCTGCGATGCCCACGTATGCCATTCCTTTGTAGCTACGACCTGTTAGTGCAACTAGCTAAAGGTTTCATAGTGAAACTCTGCCACACTTGCTGGGAAGAGGTGTAGTGGGTCTTGCGAACCCCGTCATTGGGAATCACGACTCGGTGGGTAAAGATGTACAATTTCTACAGAAATAATTAACCTGTTATAATAGCCGTGCTCATGGATATGAGCGGTCTGGATCCTTCGAGATTAGTGGTTACTGTGGATGATGGATGGTTGGGAATTGAGATAAAACTTGATGATACTTTAATACCACTTGGGAATTAGGACTGTTCATTAAAGTAGTGATTCAGGATGCTAAAATTTGATTAACTAAAATTGCGAACCATAGTCAAACAGTGTCAAGCCTTTTTGAGCCTCATAGATCCCTTTGATATTCTTGCTAAGCATGGTGAGCTTACACTTGCTTTACATCCAATGAAAATCCCGGATGGGTAACAGATAATGGATATGAAGAGTTTCCAGAGGATGTCTAGGACTACTAGGGAGACGTTCACCAGTTGGAGTCCCTATGGCAGTTGGGCTAGTTATTCTGCTGTGATTGTAATAATATTGCCTTTGAGCAAACTTTGTATTTACTTTATGATGAGATATGCGATGTAATAAGTACTTTACTTTGATACTATTGCAATTTGTGATATATGTGTGTGTTTGGACATCCTGGGCACACATATATGAGTACTTGATTTTGCTATGCAAAATTGGGTGCGGCAAATTGGTATCAGAGCTATAACTGACTGTAGGACGAACAACCTAGTTAGAAATGGATGTTTCTAGGATCACATTATCTTTATTTTACTACCTTTAATTTGCTACAAAATTTTTGCTTATATTCTATTCTTTATCTGTTGCCAAAAATTATTTTGTTCTAATACTCAACCTTTTCATTCTTGTAGATGGCCCATACCAAGCAAACCCCGCGCAAGAGGACCATCCTGATGCCCACTAGGAGGACCAGGTTCACATTGGGCAAGCGTGTCCTGGCACATCTAGTGGAAGCTCTAAGGAACTAGGAGGAGGAACCGCCTATGGAGGTGCCCATGGGGGAACCTCTAGAGGACTTGCTGGAGGATCCAATGGATGAAGAAACAGAAGAGGGACCCATGTTCGAGGAGCCCACTGAGATAGAAGAGTCTGAGGATGATCCTATGGAGGAGCAGGAACAAGGTGGCTAGGAGGGAGCTGGTGACCCCGACGATGGAGATGACTGATGATTCTGATGCTGATGGAGGTGATGATGGTGGAGATGGTGGTGATGATGGAGGAGACGGTGGAAATGGGGGTGATGACAATGATGATGATCACAATGCACTGTTGGCTCAGGGATGAACTGTAGAGATCCACTACGACTTGGAGGGTGATGCCTACTACCACCCCAGGCTTCTCACATTTGTGCATCGCTACCACCCCGGAGGCACTGTTCAGTACAGGATGGAGCATTGGACCCACCCCGACTACACCGGCTTCTAGGAGACAGAAGTGTACATCCAAGAGGGGACTTGGGTGTGCTACATCCACCGCGCGACCACTGCATAGCTCACACATGCGGCCGTCATCAAGGATGCAGCTCGACAGGTGTTGATGGTCAACTGCGACCGCCACTTCGACGACATTGCCTGGGAAGACGATCGCTATCTTCCCCGCCATCGAAGCAGACAGTCGACATGCAACATCGCTGCACCACTTGGAGAGGCGAACCTGAGACTAAGGCCTACCTTGTTGTGCTTGGCTGAGATCAACACCGACTTGGATCAGACCCTGGATGAGCTCGATGTCATCGGAAAGGCCTACATGCAGCTGGCCCGTGAGCACGCTACACTGAAGCAGCAGCTAGGAGGTCTAGATGTGGAAGAGTCAGGAGTACCTACTCAGTCGCCCCCGAGGACCAGAGGAGAGTTTGGAGACCCCAGCACCAGCATCAACATCGACCCGTACCCATAGGAGAGTCTTAAAAATATGTAATAAACATGCGTAGTTACGCGAGAGAGTATTTAGTTTCTTTTAATGGTTGGATAAGTGTTAGTTGCATGGTTGGATGTTTATCATTATAAATAATGTTTGATTTGGATCTTCAATATGATTGTGATGACTTATGGGCATGTCTACGGACATTTAGTTAAGGTTAAGGTTTAAGGATATTATGAATAAATAGTTGGGTTTCGTTTTATCATGCTGTTCATTCTGTATCATTCAGAGCAGTCTATCTTTATCTGTTCATATCTCATAATCTAGATGTCCAATGATCATGAAATGTTTATGGAGATAAGTAGACTTCAACATCTTTCTTTTGGCTCTGGAATCACGTCAATACCTATTATAAATTGTGAGATACAACTGTTGTAAGTTGAGGTTTCTGCGCTGTTAGAATTCCAGAACAGTACTGCTTGTTGTCTGTATTTGACTAAGTAAACATCAGAATCTGGGAAAGTGTTCTAAATGAAAGTTGTAGAGACCTTCATAAGCTTTCCAGAAAGGTAAAATACGCAATCATATGATAAACAGAGAGTGAGATATGCTCGTTTTACAGCACTACTGTTGTCCAACTCGCTGGAAAAGTTCAGAACAAATATCTTCTTGTATACCCTACATATATCTCTTGCATACACCTACTCTTGTTACACCAGTATCTTTTAAGAGTAATATGCTTGGACATGTGAGACTTATATGATGCATCTACAGATGGTGAACACCAGGAGGAACAACCAGGGAGGCGAGGAACTGCCACCACCACCCCCAGTCACCATGGAGCAGCTGATGATGATGCAAACACAGTTGCTTTAGCAGATGGCCTAGAATATGCAGAACATGGGGCAAGGGAATGGGAATGCACCCCCTCATGTCAGAGATAAGAGGGGAGAGTTCCTGAAAGGACACCCACCTATATTCAAGCACTCTGCCGACCCACTCTAGTCTAACGACTGGCTACGTGCCATTGAGAGACAACTAGAGATTGCTCAGTGTGATGATAAGGAGAAGGTTTTATATTGCTCAGTGTGATGATAAGGAGAAGGTTTTATATGCTTCTGGACAGTTGCAAGGAGCTGCACTAGATTGGTGGGACTCATTCCGCTTCGGCCGTACCGAAGCTAATCCCATCACTTGGGCTGAGTTCCGCAGTGCCTTTCACACTCACCACATGCCTGCAGGACTGATGAAGCTAAAGAAGAAGGAGTTCTTGGGTCTCAAGCAAGGGAGCATGACCGTTACTGAATATCGTGACAAGTTCATACAATTGTCACGGTATGCACCGACTGAGGTAGATGAGGATGGAAAGAGGCAGGAGCTATTTTTGGAGGGCTTAAATGATGGTCTCCAGTACCAGCTGTTGTCTCATACCTTTGCTAACTTCCAACAGCTGGTGGACAAGGCCTTAGTGATTGAGAACAAGCACCGCCAGATGGAGGATAAAAAGAGGAAGTTTTAGGGACAACAATCTGGGAGCAACCCTCGCTTCTGTGCCAACCCTCAACAAGCTCAACCTCAGTAGTGCTATCAAGGTCAGACAGGTCCCAACCGCAACCAGCAACCCCAACGTGCACAGCAGCAGCAGCAGTACAAAGCACTAGCTCAACGCCAGCAATAGCCCAACAATGTACCAGTGAGGAATAATGCCTCCAATGCTCCACAGAGGAATGGCGCACCAAAAGCGCCAAATGCAATTAATGATAATAAATGCTTCAATTGTGAAGAGTCAGGACATTACTCCGACAGATGCCCCAAGAAGATGGCTAACTCACAGTAGAATTATGTTTGGGGAAAGGTGAACCACGTGACTGCTGAAACAGCTCAGGAGGACCTGGATGTGGTGATCGGCACATTTCCGGTCAACTCAAACTCAGCTACAGTACTTTTTTATTCTGGTGCTTCGCATTCCTTCATAGCTTATACATTCATAAAGAAGCATGGTATTCTAGTAACACATAAAGTGTTATGAAGAAACACATGTTAGTAAGCTCACCTAGAGGGGTAATAAAAGCAGAGTGGATATGCTTACCTGCTAGTCTCAGCATAAGGGGGGTAGAATTTCAAGCAAATCTTGTAGTCATAAACTCCACCGGTATTGACGTCATCTTGGGTATGGATTGGTTAAGGTTGCAGAAAGCAGTTATTAATTGTGGCAATAGTTCTATGAATCTTACCACTTCATCTAGAGAGGAAGTTGTGTATGTGGTAACTCAGTCAGTTGTAGAAATCTATAGGGTTAATCAGTTGGAGGGCACAACCTTAGAAGATATAAGGATAGTAAATGAGTACCCAGATGTCTTCCCTGAGGAATTGCTAGGTATGCCACCTGAACGAGACATCGAGTTTATAATTGAACTTTTACCTGGAACTGCACCCATAGCTAAGAGACCCTATAGAATGGGAGTGAATGAATTAGCAGAACTTAAGAAACAATTAAGGGAATTGTTAGATAAGGGTTATGTTCAACCTAGTTCTTCACCTTGGGGTGCACCAGTACTGTTTGTAGAGAAGAATGATGGTACACAGAGGATGTGCATAGATTATAGATCACTTAATGAGGTCACAATTAAAAATAAGTACCCACTGCCTAGAATTGATGACCTATTTGACCAGTTGAAAGGGGCTTGTGTGTTTTCCAAGATCGACCTTCGATCTAGATACCATCAGTTGAGGATAAGATGCACTGACATCCCCAAGACTGCTTTTGTGACCCAATATGGACTGTATGAGTTCACAGTCATGTCTTTTGGTCTGACAAATGCACCTACTTACTTCATGTATCTAATGAACAAAGTGTTCATGGAGTACCTCGACAAGTTTGTTGTCGTGCTCATTGATGACATATTAGTGTACTCTAAGAATGAAGAAGAACATGAAGGACATTTGAGGTTGGTGTTGTAGAAGCTTAGAGAACATCAGCTTTATGCCAAGTTTAGCAAATGTGAGTTCTAGCTAAAAGAAGTATCTTTCCTTGGTCACATAATCTCTAATGGAGGAGTAGCAGTAGATCCCAAGAAGGTTAGAAATGTGTTGAGTTGGAAGCCACCTAAGGATGTTAGTGAGATTCAGAGTTTCCTTGGTATGGCTGGGTATTATAGGAGATTCATTGAGGGATTCTCTAAGTTAGCCAAGCCCATGACTACTTTGTTAGAGAAGAATGCCAAATTTGTATGGACTAAGCAATGTCAAGATAGTTTTGAGTTGAAGAAGCGACTGACTTCTGCCCCAGTGCTTATCTTACCTGATCTCACCAAAAGCTTCTCTATCTGTTGTGATGCCTCACAGCAAGGTCTAGGTGGTGTTCTTATGCAAGAAGGTAGAGTTGTTGCCTATGCATCTAGACAACTGAGAAAACATGAGTTAAATTATTCGACTCATGATCTGGAATTAGCAGCTGTGGTGCATGCTCTCAAGATTTGGAGGCATTACTTGATTGGTCATAAGTGTGAGATTTATATGGATCATAAGAGTTTGAAGTACATATTCACACAGTCAGATCTAAATCTGAGGCAACACAGATGGCTAGAGTTAATCAAGGATTATGATTTGGATATATACTATCACCTGGGAAAGGCTAATGTTGTAGCAGATGCCTTGAGTAGAAGGAGTTATGTGAACATGGCCTATACAACTCAACTACCTGAAGAGTTGTGTGAGGAGTTCAAATACCTGAATTTGGGTATTGTGGCCAACACCATGGAGTTAGAGGTAGAACCTACTCTAGAACAAGAGATTCATAAGGGACAACTGAATGATGAGAGGATCAAGGATATTGCGGAACGTATAGTGATTGGTAAGGCCCTAGGATTACACATGGATGATCAAGGGACAATATGGTTTGGTAAAAGGATTTGTGTGCCAGAAGTGAAATCTATTAGGGAGTCTATCTTGAGGGAAGCTCATGACTCAGCCTATTCCATACACCCAGGAAGTACTAAAATGTATCTTGATCTTAAAGAGAGATACTAGTGGTATGGACTAAAGAGAGATGTAGCTGAACATGTGTCTATATGTGACACGTGCCAAAGAGTGAAAGCAGAACATCAGAGGCCAGCCGGTTTGCTACAGCCTATGAAGATACCCGAGTGGAAATGGGAAGAAGTTAGAATGGACTTTATAGTTGGATTACCCCGTACACAGAGAGGATTTGACTCTATCTGGGTGATTGTAGACCGTCTGACAAAAGTGGCACATTTCATTCCGGTCAAGGTAACCTATTCAGGTGCAAAGTTAGTAGAGTTATATATGGAAAGGATTGTATGTTTACATGGAGTACCAAAGAAGATTGTTTTGGATAGGGGTACACAGTTCACATCACATTTTTGGTAGAAATTGCATGAGTCCATGGATACGAAGTTGAATTTTAGCACAGCTTACCATCCACAGACAGATGGACAGACCGAGAGAACAAATTAGATCTTAGAGGATATGCTAAGAGCTTGTGCTCTGTAGTATGGGACAAGTTGGGATAAGAGTTTACCTTATGCCAAATTCTCCTATAATAATAGCTACTAAAAGAGTCTCAAGATGCCACCATTTGAGGCATTGTATGGCAGGAAGTGCAGAACCCCATTGTTTTGGAATCAAATGGGGGAAAGTCAAGTCTTTGGACCAGATGTCTTGCAACTGGCAGAAAAACAAGTACAAACAATAAGGCAAAACTTGAAGGTTGCACAGTCTCGATAGAAAAGCTATGCGGACACGAGAAGAAGAGATTTGGTGTTTGAAATCGGTGACTTTGTCTATCTCAAAGTTTCACCTATGAAAGGAGTTAAGAGATTTCATACCAAGGGAAAGCTGTCACCCAGGTATGTGGGACCATTCAAGATCATCAACAAGAGAGGAGAAGTTGCTTACCAGCTAGAATTATCGGAGCAGCTCTTAGGTGTTCACGATGTCTTCCATGTGTCGCAACTTAAGAAATGTTTGAGAGTACCTGAGGAACAACTACCTTTGGAAGAACTGGATATCCGAGGGGATCTGTCATACAAAGAATATCCAATAAGAATCTTGGAAATAGCAGAGAGAATCACAAGGAGCAAGATAATAAGAATGTGTAAGGTTTAGTGGAACAGACACTCAGTGGATGAGGCAACTTGGGAAAGAGAGGAAGATCAGAGAATTGACTATCCCGATCTCTTTGAACCATCCGAATCTCGAGGACGAGATTCATCTTAAGGGGGGTAGGTTTGTAACACCCAAAAAAAATTCTACTACAAATTAGAAATTTATTCCTATCCTTTAATACATTTTCTAGGTATTTTTAACTTAGGCTAAATATTAAATATTGGATAAATAAAATAAACTATAAGGTTTAGAAACTTGTTTGTTGCATTCATGCCGAAGCATATGGTTTTTGGATGAGTGTAGGGTTAGATGATTTGAAGTTGAATTCAAATCCCTTTTGAATTTGGCTTAAAATTGAAAATAGAGGAAATAGATTTGGAAAATGATTTGATTTTGAAAAAAAATTAATCTTCTTTGATTCTGGCCCAACTCCCAGAATTGGCCCATTTCTTCCCTTCCTGCACTGGCCCGCTGGCGGCCCAGCCGCGCCTCCCCTTTCCTCTTTTCTTTTCCACTGTGCGCGGCCTTTCCTTTTCCTCGCACCGGCCCACGAACCGTGCCGCACAGCCCACTCGGCGGCCTACTGCACCGGCCTCCTCCCGCACGCCAGTGCATGGCCCGCTCGCTGCTCTCTTTCTTTCTCTCACTCACTGCCCCATGGGACCCACCCATCAGCGCTGACCCTTCCTTCTTCCTCGCGCTATTCTTTCCATTCCTGCTTCCGAAGATGGCGCTCCTGATGGCAAGCCACCGCGTCATCGCCCATAGAAGGAAAGCAACCCCTTCCGCCCGAATCCGTCTGCTTCCCTTCCTTACTTCTCCCACCATCTGGCCTATAAAACCCCAAGCCGAGCCCCACCTCATCTCCCATCCTCTGTCTTTGTCTTCCCGCAGCCGCCGTCGTAGCTTTCCCTCGCTCGCACCTCAATCACCGACGCCGACACGATTTCGAGCTCCACCGTGCTTTCCCGCAGCCAAAGGTACCCTTGTCTCATCATTTTGGTCATGAATTCCTTGGATTGAACCTCACCTGCATGCTCTTTCTCTCTCTAGAGCCCTGCCGCCGTTGACAAAGCCTCTGGAACCCGTCCCGAACGCTGAGATCACCTTCATCAGACTCGCGGTGAGCTCCTGACCATGTTCGTACCCTCCATTCTCGATTTCATGCCCTGGAACGCCGTACCGGCGAACCCCAGCCATCGCCGGCCATGGCACCGCCGTCGGGTCCTTCTTCCCCAGCGACCCGCTGCCCCATACACGCCTGCACCATCCGATTGTTAAGGAGCGGTCCAGATTAGATACCCCTTTGGGGTTTATAATCGGTCCACCAGATGGGCCACGGACCCGATCCACCCCGCCACGTCAGCGTGCCCACGCATGCATGGTGCACCGCGGCTACCAGAAGTCGCCACGTGGCTACCCAGTCAGTAGCCCTAGTCAAACCGTGGTCAGCCACGCGTATTTTGTAGAAACCCCCCTGTTTTGTAGAATCAACCTGTGGTACTTATCAGTTCAAAAGAGTTTCTATTTAGTCCTATTTTTATTCGGTTAGGCCCCTATACTTTCTAGATTTAATGCCTACAGTCCTATAACCGTGAGAATTTATATTTTTAATTGTTTTAATTCAAAAATTGGTTCAGTTTATTTATAGAAATGTCATTACATCTTATTTCATGCATAACTTTCGCGTTTTAAGTCCGATTTGAGTGATTCTTTCACTCACGTGTTCGTAGCAATGCATAGAATAGATGTGTAAGCTTTTCAACTTATGTTTGCACTGTTTGGTGTACTGTTCTAATGGAAGTCTATCTTGTATGCATGTAATGATTGGTATGATGCTTGATTGATGATTGGATCACGATTAGAGGGTGAGCCATTTGAGGTGACTAAGGACCCCTAGCAGGATCAGCAGTACTCCAAGGATGACTTTGAGGAAGGCAAGTGTACCAAAGGCCCCTTGTTACCTATGAACTATTACCACTTACATTCATGCATGTGTTTAATTTGAAATGCCTTTAAGGACTTTACCTAGATGATTCCTTGTACCACATATCCTTGATACCTGGGATTATTGGGTAGGCATTTTGGATAGATGCTGCAGTGCTTAACATGAAATAATTGTTAAACATGATTAAAGGCTATATGCAATGTGATAAAATGGAGCTTTTTAGCAACAGATAGGGGCTAGAGTACGGGGTTGAGTACTCTAGTGCCTCTCCATAAGGACTTAATCCTAAAGCGGCAACCTAGGAGGGACCGTACAACCCCGAGTGTCACATGGCTCTGACTTTAACCTGTTAACTAGATTGTACTAGCTCATCTGTAGCTCCAGTAAGGGGTAAGAGGGTATCTTTCCTTTTTCTGTTAGGGTGTGCACCATGCTACGATGCCCATGCGTGCCATTCCTTTGTAGCTACGACCTATTAGTGCAACTAGCTAAGGGTTTCATAGTGAAACTCTACCACACTTCCTGGGAAGAGGTGTAGTGGGTCTCGCGAACCCCAGCATTGGAAATCATGGCTCGATGGGTAAAGATGTATAATTTCTGTAGAAATAATTAACCTATTATAACAGCCGTGCTCACAGATACGAGCGGTCTGGATCCTTCGAGATTAGTGGTTACTGTGGATGATGGATGGTTGGGAATTGAGATAAAACTTGATGATACTTTAATACCACTTGGGAATTGGGACTGTTCATCAAAGTAGTGATTCAGGATGCTAAAATTTGATTAACTAAAATTGCAAAACATAGTCAAATAGTGTCAAGCCTTTTTGAGCCTCATAGATCCCTTTGATATACTTGCTAAGCATGGTGAGCTTACACTTGCTTTACATCCAATGAAAATCCCAGATGGATAACAGATAATGGATATGAAGAGTTTCCAGAGGATGTCCAGGACTACTAGGGAGACGTTCACCAGTTGGAGTCCCTATGGCAGTTGGGCTAGTTATTCCGCTATGATTGTAATAATATTGCCTTTGAGCAAACTTTGTATTTACTTTATGATGAGATATGCGATGTAATAAGCACTTTACTTTGATACTATTGCAATTTGTGATATATGTGTGTGTTTAGACATCCTGGGCGCACATATATGAGTACTTGATTTTGCTATGCAAAATTGGGTGCGACAGGCGTCGAGCGTAGCCTCTGTCGTTATCTGCTGGCACTGTCCGAAGAAAGCTGATTCCAAGATTTTGCATCTGAATCAGCTATTTCTGATCTGCCCGCAACTGATCCCTTGATGATACGATCCTAGGAGCTTTAGGGTCCCTGTGACTCTCCTTCCAAATTTTGGTGTAAAAGGTCCACTAAGCCGCGTCGGAGAATTTGGATGTGCGCAAATCACGGGAACAGTTTCCCAAAAACCCTTGAATGCGAAAGGGTGTTGAAAGTGCTTTATAACTGCACCACCGCATCCCGCGCTCATACCTTTGCCACTTTACCATTCCGTCTTCATCCTCAGCCCTCACATTTCTAGATTCGCATTCACGCACGCTCCTGACGCTAATCCCCATCTAGATCTGAGAGATGGCACCGAAGAGGAGAGTTGTGATCCCAAAGAAGGCGAGCCCAAAGAAGGCAAGTGCCAGAGCCAGTCATGACGAAGAGTGGGTGCTGTCGCACACGGGGGAAGCGGAGCTCAAAAGATTGGTGGAGGTGGGCGTGCTTCCTTCTGCATCACCGCCGAATGGCGGCTAGCTAGTGGTGAGCCCTTCCCAATGCCTAACACTAATGAAGTTGTAGTCTTTTAGGATTATTTCTAGCATGGGTTGGGGTTCCCTATTCATCCTTTCCTATGGGATCTGCTGGAGTTTTGGATGATTAGTCTGTGCAATCTTCACCCCAACACCATATTACACATCTCAATCTTTATTCATTTCTATGAGATGTTTCTAGGGGTTCTACCGCACTTCAACCTCTTTAGACACCTGTTCTTGTTGAAGAAGGGTGGCGGTGGTTCCAAGGTGGTCGGTGGCGTATATCTACAACTCCGGGATGGGATGGCCAGTGAGTACATTAATTTACCACTGAACACTTCTCTAAAAGGTTGGAACTCCAAGTGGTTCTATATGAAACAGAGTCACCTGGCAATCCGCTACGACATCCACCATATCCCGGAGAACTAGAAAAGCTGGTCGGAGAAACCGAATAGTGCTAACATGGAACAAGTAAGGGAGCTCCTTGACCTGATTAAAGGCATGGAGCTTAGCGGTGAACTAGTGGCGGTGAGCTTCATAGTGCGCCGCGTCTAGCCCTGCAAGGAGAGGGCCCACCTAGGCTTTGACTACAGAGGTGATGACGACGGGACCTAGGAGAAGGTGGAGCGGCTGACGAAAAAAAATTGTCATAGAGTGGGCCACAGAGCTATTCGCTCCCAACACCTCATTTAGCTAGCCAAGGCAAATGAGGGCCTTGAATTGTATGAATCCACCTCCTCAGGTAACCAACTTGATTGTTTTTTCTCGATACTCTTAATCCTAAAGCATTGCCGAGCAGTGAACTAATTCACTTATGCAAAGATCCATTCATAGGAAAGAGTAGTGTACTTCTCCGGCATGCCGAGGGGTGATTGGCCGAGGGGTGTAGATGCCTGGCCACTGGCTCGGCCTGAGGAAGATGCGACCAGCACTTTGTCAGAGTCCAGAGGCACCGATGCTGGTCGGACAGAGACTTCGCCCCCATATTGGAGAAAGTCCGAGAAAGAGGGCAACGGCAGACGAGCTGGCCTAGAAGAAAAGGAAGACGACGGCCATTGGTCCCCTCAAATGGGGCAGCATCTCGCTTGGTGGTGACTAGACCACTCGAACGAGAAGGACCGTAGTGCTCGAGTGGTCGGATGACGATAAAACTTAGGTGGCTCCTCCACCGAACACTGAATCGCCTTCACACAGCACGCGCGCGGAGGAACAAGCGAAGAAAGGCAAAAAGTCCCCGAGTAGTGGGCTAGGGGAGTCATTGTGCAGCAGGCAATGGAAGCCCCTGAGCAACAGGCGATGGGAGTCCCCAAACAATAGGTAGAGGAAGTCCTAGAGCGGCAGGCGAAGCAGAGGCTGATGGTGGAGGAGACAGAACCTCCACCCTAGAGCACAGAAGTCGACCCCATGGTCGCGCCTGGGTGCTCGGGTAGGCATCACCGGTTCAACAAATTGTACTGGTACACCAAACCATAAGTATCCTTGCCTTGGAGTTATTTTTTTGTCATTTCTTAGCTTTTTTGATGCTTGATGAACTGATCTGATGTAGTGCGAAGCGTGCAGAGGGTCTGACCCCAATAGTCTAGACTGCTAAACCACCAAGGGCTAATCCCATGGTGGAGGCAACGCTGGCAGCTCCTGTCCTAGAGTCCCCGAGAGCTCGGCAGCTGTCAGAGGAGTCAACCACCGCTGCTGGTGAACTTGGCGACGATGAACGAGCGGCGTTGACAATAGACGGATCGACGACAGTGCCTGAGGCAACGATGGGAATCGTCAGGTCTTTGGGAACAGAGGCTAGAGTTGTCGACGATGGGCCAGAGTCTGGGGCGGTGAAGCCGGTGGCGCCCGAAGGGCAGATGGCACTACCTTAGGTGTCGTAGGGGATGCTCAAACCCGCTATTTGGCCATAGAGCCCCCCGATGGTGCCTCAAGCTATGGCAGAAGAGGACGAGGTGGAAGAGATCGAGCGTATTGAACCTCAACCCCAATCTATCCGAATCCTCTACAAGTGTGGCAACAAGGTGGTGGTTATCGAGGAGGAAGACACCACCAAGGGGATGAGGAGATTGAAGACCACCCTTGCTGGAGTGATGAAACAAATCAAGGTCAGTACTATATATGCAGTGCTCATCTTTGATGTTGGAGATCGAAGTTCATTATTATAATTGTGCATTTGCAGGGGATAACTCGGACTGCTGAGTAGCGGCACCAGCTGATAAAGAGGATGCAACCCCTCACTGAAGAGAACGAAAAACTTAGAGAGGTAATGAACCCGATGGATAGAAACATCTAGAGGGCCCGGAGCCAGTGAGACCTTGTTGAGTCCAACGTGCGGGACCTGGAACACCAGAAGGGGGGTCCTGTTCGAGCAGTTGGCGGCTGTGTCTGCGCAACTTTGGTGCAAGACTGAAGAGCTGGCGAGTACCTCCATGCAATTGGAATAGAAATCCGAGCAGCTCTAAAGTGTATCCGAGCATAAAGCAGGTAAGGTATATCGGTGAATGTGCTTTATATTGCTGAACAACCATATTTTTGGCGATGACTATTGTGCTTGTAGAGCAAAACACGAAGCTCGGCCAGCTACTCTAGGCCCTTGAACAACTTTGAGAGGAGAAGGCAAAGGAGACAGGGCGAGCAGACAAACTGGCCAAGGAGTTGAACGGTGAGTACTCACTGGTCGGAGTTAATGTTGAAGTAGTTTCGTTGCTTGATGGAACTTTGTAATGCTTGCAGACTACCGTCGGAGGGTCAAGGCACAATTTGATGTGCTAGAGCTAGATGCCCAAACCCAGAGGGACAAGTTTGATGTCATAGTTGCTGGAGTCAAACCAGTGCTCGACTGCATCGACCTGGAGGCGGCTCTTCAACCCGATGGCAGGCCGCCGTGCTCGAACATCATCATCAAAAGGTGCAAGATGGCATGGGAGAGCTTCAACCGCGATGCCGTTGTTAACGGCATTACTCATGCCCTTGCGGTGGTCTGGTCCCACTATCAATCCATTGACCTTCAGTCGATAGGGGCCAGATTCACCGAGGTGCTGAGTGAGGCGGAGACCCAGTAGCTGGAGGATGAGGTGGAGGATGTGGCAAAAAAGCTGGCCGGCGACATCGACTTGTTTGGTGAAACGAGTGGTGATGGTGAAGCTCGGTGATCTGCTCGGAGATTATCATCTGTAATATCTAGACAGTGTAGTTAGAACACGTGAAAACGCAAAAACACTTATGTATGTGATAAATGTTATAAGGGGCATGGTATGCAGTTAGCTTGTATTTTGGCAAAAAAATCTTTGTAGTTTTAACCATAACACAATTATGCATAGTATAAGTAGCGTCGAAGCAGGTGGTTCGCTATTGACCCCCATGGCCTCGGCTAGCCCATAGTCCATAATGTCGAGCGCGAAGCCCATGCAAGTGTAGGAGGAACAGGCATGACTAAGAAACTACAGCCGACCACCCATAACGCAGAGCGCAGAGCTCGTGGCATGTGTAGGGAGAGATCGGAGACTGAGTCTTCTCCATAGAGAACAGAGCAAAACGTGTGCTGCTCGATGTTTGTCGAAATAACTTGGAGATATATGTAATATAAGTGGCGTCCGAGCAATTAGTTCTGTACTAAGCTCTCGGCCTTAGCAAGCCCATAGTCCATAACGTCGAGTGTAGAGCCCATAGACATGTAGGAAGAACAGGCATGACCAAGGAACCACAGCCGACCACCCATAACACAGAGTGTGGAGCCCGTGGCACGTGAAGGGAGGGATCGGGGACTGGGTCTTCTCCAAAGAGAACAGAAAAGAACATATGCTCCTCGCTGATCGAAGGAATATCTTGGAGATTTGGAGCAAATTGTTTAGCGATTTGGAGAAACATGTTCAGCGATTTGGAGAAAAAGTGTTCGGTGATTTGGAGAAAATGCGTTCGACAATTTGGAAAAGTCGTGTTCGGCGATTTGGAGAAAACGTGTTCAGCAATTTGGAGAAATCGTGTTCGGTGATTCGGAGAAATCATGTTCGGCGATTTGGAGAAAACATGTTCAGTGATTTGGAGAAAACGTGTTCGGCGATTTTAAGGCGGTTTCATATTGGAGTTCGTTATGGAGTAGCATAGAGCTCGGCGACCGTAAGCGGAGATTAAACCACAATGGAGAAAAAGTGAGACAAGTTATGGAGACCAAAACTTTATTCATCATAAAGCAGAGAGTACATATCTGGGGCGTTTCAAGGATAGAAACGTATGAGGTGCTCGATGTGCCATGAGTTGGGGACATCGATTCCATCTAAGTCACATAGGAGATAAGACCCTGGTCGAGTAACCTCTTTGATGACATAAGGCCCTTCCCAGGGGGAGGAGAGCTTGTGCATCCCTTTGGTTTTTTGTTTTCTACGGAGAACAAGGTTGTCAACAGCAAATGAACGACCTTTGATGTTGCGGTTGTAGTACCTCCACAAGCCTTCTAGATATTTGGCTGTGCGGACGCAAGTGATTAGGCATTCTTCCTCAACCCTATCGACTACCTCTGTCTGAAACGCTGTGGCCTGCTCTTCATCATAATTTTCCACCCTAGGTGCTCGAAAGGTAATATCTGCTAGTAGTATGGCTTCTGAGCCATAGATGAAGAAATATGGAGACATACTGATGCTGTGACTAGCTTGAGTACGTAGTCCCTAGACTATAGCTGGTAGCTCCTTGAGCCATCTGCCCGGATGCTTTTCTTCTTTCTGATATACCCTCTTTTTGAGAGCATCAAGAATCATGTCGTTCGCCTGTTCAACCAGGTCATTGGCTCTAGGATGGGCAATGGAGACGTACTTGATGGAGATGCACCGGTCTTTGTAGAAGTCCCAAAAGTGATGGCCAGTAAATGTAGTTCCGTGGTTAGTGATGATGCTATTCAGGAGACTGAATCTGTAGATGATGTCTTTGAAGAGCTCAACTGCTTTCTTTGTAGTAGCCAAGACGAGCGGTTTATACTCGATCCACTTGGAGAACTTATCAATGGTGACGTATATGTACCGAAAGCCACCTGGTGCTAGCTTAAAAGGGCCAATCATGTCTAGTCCCTAGCATGCAAAGGGCTAGGAAGCTAGAATGGTCTACAGCTCTTATGCTGGCATGTGTATTTGCTTGGCAAAAAATTGGCATCCTTCACAACGTTGGACAAGGTCTTTTGCATCGGAGATGGCCGTGGGCCAGTAAAAACCAGCTCAGAAAGCTTTGTCAACTAGTGTTCTCGAGGCCGCGTGATTGCCGCTAGAACCATAATGAATTTCAAGAAGTAACTTCCCTCCATCTTCTTGGGTGATGCATTTTTGCAGTATCCCTTGGCACTTTTCCTCATCAAGTTGTCATCCACCAGCACGTAATGCTTGCTTTGACGAATTAGGTGTTCAGTTTCAGTCTTATCGGCAGGTACTTCGGCGCTAGAGAGGTACTTGATGAACTGTTCCCTCCAATTGATGGTCGGCAAAGGTACCGTAAGTACCAGCTGCTCGGCGGGGGGAACTTCCTAAATTTCCTTTTTCTTCCTTAATGGATGGCACCAGAAGATCTTGAACAAATACCCTGGTAAAATCATAGCGCAAGAGGAGCCCAACTTGGACAAGTGATCGGTGAGCTGATTTTGATCGCATACCACATGGTGGTACTCGATACCGTAGAACTTCCCTTCAAGCTTCCTCATTTTGGTGCAATATGCATCCATCTTGTCGCTGGAGCAAGACCAGTCTTTGTTAAGCTAGTTTATGACCAGCGTGGAGTCCCGTATACCATGTGGCGTTTGATGCCAAGCTCAACGGCTATACAGAGTTAGTGGGGACATGCTTCATATTCAGCGGTGTTGTTGGAGGCCAAAAAGTGTATCTAGAGAACGTATCAGAGCTTATCCTTGGTCGATGTAATGAACATGATGCCCGCACCAGCACCATTGATGTTAAGGGCACCATCGAAGTACATCACCTAGTGCTTGGGGCAGGTGGCGGTGATGGGCTCTTGTATCTCAGTCCACTCAGTGATGAAATCAGCAAACGCCTAAGACTTAATCATAGGCCTACTTCTGAATTCAATGGAGTAAGTGCCGAGCTCGACAGCCCACTTGATGATGTGGTTGTTGGCCTCTTTGTTGTGGAGAATGTCCCCCTAGAGGGAACTCGGTGACCATGGCGATCTTGTAATACTCGAAGTAGTGGCGGAGCTTGCGTGGCATAATCAGAACGGCGTATAGCAGCTTTTGGACCTAAGGATAATGAGTCTCGGGCTCGTTAAGAACCTCGCTGATGAAATATATTGGATGTTGCACCTTATAGGCGTGCCTAGCCTCCACATGTTTGACCACAATTGCTATGCTGACGACGCGAGAAGTAGCGGCAATATAGATCGAGAGAGTTTTGTCTAGCCGTGGTGCCATCATGATCGGAGGCTTTGTTAGGAACAACTTAAGCTGCTATGAAGCTATGTCTGCCTCTTCCGACCAAGAAAAGTGCTCGAAGGCCTTGAGGAGTTTGAAGAAAGGTAGCCCTTTTTCGCTGAGGCGCGATATGAAGCGGCTTAAGGCAGCCATGCAGCCTGTAAGCTTCTGTATATCCTTGACGCATGTTGGTCGTTTCATGTTGGTGATGGCGGAGACCTTGTTAGGATTGGGCTCGATGCCTCGTGCGCTAACAATGTAGCCCAGGAGTATACCAAATGGAACTCCAAAGATGCACTTTGAAGGGTTCAGCTTCCATCGGTACCTTTTTAGGTTGGCGAACGTTTCTTCAAGGTTGGTGATAAGATCATCGGTGGTCTTGGACTTGATGACCACATCATTGATGTATGCTTCGATGTTGCGGCCAATCTATTGATCAAGGCACATCTGGATAGCCCTTTGATAAGTTGCCCCGGCGTTCTTGAGTCCGAAGGACATGGTGGTGTAGCAATACGCACCGAAGGGCATGATGAATGATGTATTGATCTGGTCTTCTTCCTTGAGGGAGTTCTGGTGATAGCCAGAATAATAGTCAGAAGGAGACAATTCATAGCCGGCGGTGGAGTCTACAACCTCATCTATCCGAGGCAAACCGAAGGGGTCTTTAGGGCAGTGTTTGTTAAGATCAATGTAATCAATGCACATTCTCCATTCTTTATTCTTTTTTTGAACAAGAATAGGGTTCGCTAACCACTCTGGATGATACACTTCTTTTATAAATCTGGTAGCTAAGAGCCGTTTTATCTCTACCCTAATAGCCTCCTTCTTGTCTAGCATGAATCGGTGGAGTTTCTGCTTGATTGGTTTGGCGGTCAGCGAGACGTTCAAGGAGTGCTCGATCTTCTCCCGTGGTACCCCCGGTATGTCTATAGGTTTCTAAGCAAACACATCGGTGTTGGCACATAAGAAGTAGAAGAGTGTGCTTTCCTATTTGGGGTCAAGGTGAGCCCCAATCTTCATGGTCTTGGAGGGGTCATCAAGGCTAAGGCCGACCTCCTTTATTTCCTTGGACTTGGCGAAGGCACGAGAAGGCTCTAGCTCTAGGATCTCCATGTCATCGGTGGGCAATGTCTTGGCTTCGGTGACCATGCTAGCCATCTGGATGGAGAGGTCGGTGGCTTCAGCAAGGGTGAGACTCTCTGTCTCACAGGCATAAGCGATGGAGAGGTTGGCTCGTAGGGCTAGAACTCCTATAGGCGAAGGCATCTTTAGCACCAGATACGCATAGTGCAGTACAGCCATGAACTTAGCCAGAGCTAGCCAACCAAGTATGGCATGGTATGTGGTGTTTAAATCGGTGACGTAGAAGTTAATGTGCTCGACACGGTAGTTGCTTGCCATGCCGAACTATACTAGTAGGGTGATCTATCCAAGCGGTTTGGAGGCCCTGCCAGGTACCTCACCCCAAAAGGAGGAGTCAGAGGGTGTGAGATCTGCTAATCCGAGGCCTAGCTCCTTTAGGGCTCTAGCAAAGAGGAGATTCAGAGCGCTCCCACCATCGATGAGCACTTTTCTGAAGAGCACCTTCTGGACGGTTGCATCGAGAACAAGGGGGAAACACCCTGTGTAGGGAATGTCCGCCCACTGGTCGGCCTTGCTGAAGGTGATGGGGACCTTGGACCATGGGCGATAGCTAGGGTTGGTGATGATGTCCTCCATGGTGACGGCGAGCACCCACCGTGTGGCGAGCTTCCATTCTCTTCTGCTCTTGGTGGAGGTGAGGCCCCCAAAGATGGTGGTGACCACCATGTCATGGTCCAAGAAGGCATTGTCATTGTCCCTAGGTGGTCGGTGACCTCTGGCTCCTCCATTGCCATCATCGTCTAGTTTTTTGTCCTACAACTCCTTAGCCAAACCGAGGCAGTTCTTCATCTTGTGCTTGGCATTCTTATGGAGAGGGCATGGGATATCGAGGATCTTCTTTTACTGCTCATCGTAGTTGCGCTTGGCGCGAGGTTCATTGACGGTAGCGACAATGTGGTCTAGCCAGCGGTGGTGATTTTGACTAGTCTTGGGTCCTTCTGGCCATTCACAGCCATTGTCATAATGGTAATTGCGGTCATTGTGGCAGTGGTCGTTATGGCGGCGGACGTCAGGGCAGTCGTCGTAGCGGCATCTCGGCTTCCTCAGCGTCGACGTACTGGTTGGCGGTTGTGATCATCTCGCCGATCCCCATGGGTAGCTTGTGTAACACCCTAGGTGTTTGGCTTCCACATTTGCACTTGCATTTCAAAAACATGAGCATCATTCATCCATTCATGAGCTTAGATTGTTTGGAACATGCTTTTGAAACCTTGCAACATATTGTTATATTCCATGTGTGTTGGTTTTATGAAATGAATTGTGTGCAACACTCAAGTGCAACATGTGCAATTCACTCTTGAAACATGTCACATACTTTAGTGAAACATGGTTAGTTAGTACTATGCAATCAACTCATGAAACATATGAAACATGGCTTTGAAACAAAAGTAACATTTCACTTGTTCTTCCTTGTTTCAATACATGTGATGCTTGATTTTTGTGTGATCAATGTGTGGTGTGGCTAATTATCCTCTTAAACAACTTAGCTACACTTAGAATGTCATTATGAACAATGTTCATGTTGACCATATTGCCTAATTATGCTTTCAAGTAATGGTTTGACTAGTGTTGACCCCTAGAGCTCTCTTGTTGGACTATTTAAAAAGTACAGCTTATAGTGTTTGCATGTCTAAGAAACCTAAAGCAAAGTTGTAGCAAATTTTATAAGGAACAAAAGTTATTTTATGACCATCTCATGAAAATGTGCAGAACATGCTCAAAAAGGGCCCACAAGTTAGTTTTGAGGTCTATTTGGAAACTCAGAAAAATTCTAAGTCAAAAACCAAATTTCAGTTTCATTGGCTCGACTTAGTGATGATTTTACTCATGATTCTTGGAGAATTAGGTCTTGGTCTTTTAATAGAAGTTGAAGATGTTATAAAGGGCTACAACTTTCATTTACACTGTTTTTGCTAATGATCAACGGTTTAGTAGTTTCAACGCGATGAAAGTACGCTGTCAGGCTCGGTTGGCTTCACTGAATCAAAGCTATAGTAGTTCGACATGTTTAGAGTTTGAAGGCTGCGTGTGCGCCATGCATCGCCGGCGTCCTGACTGTGCAGGCCAGATTGGGCCAGAGCATGCCAATTGAAGCCCCAGTGTGCGCTTGTGACTCCTAGCGCCTCATTTCATTTCTTTGCCTCCTCTTCGCCTTCCCACAGCAGCCGCAACGGACCACCGCCGTCGCCATTGGCTCCACCACGCTCGTGCAAGCTCGTTGCTATAGCATAGCTAGCAATATCCTACCTAGAGCCCCGCTAGCACCCCACGAACCTCGTCGACATTCTCTCTGAGATAAATGAGCCTTAGGTGAGGGCCTTTGGCCAATTCCGACGCCATCACCATGACCGTTACCTCGCCGGAGTTGGAGCTCACCGTGGCCAGCACAACACTGCTCCTCTCCTCCTTCCCTAGCTCTCACCTAGCCTTCTCCATCATGTGTAGATGCTCGGGTGAAGGTGCTACCATCAATGCCGGTCCAGCCAAGCCAGAACACGGCCGCGCACCACCGTGCGCCATGGTCGAGCTGCCGTGCACCATGGCCGATGCACCTTGAGGCCGGTAGCTTCTAGGTTTAGGGGGTCAATCGATGCGGGAGACCTTGGGGAACACGGTGGCACCGGTGCCATTGTCGGAGATGCCACCATCGGCGAGCTCCGCCGGTTCCGCGCCATCCCGAGCCACCTCCTCTGTTTTTCTTTCGCTAACCTACGGGTCCCAGCTGTCAGTGACACTCCTTTGAAAGCTAGTTCATTTATTTCCAGTTTTGATGCTATTTTGTAAAATCCAAATCTAGAGTTTGGTAGATCCAAATTGGGTGGTTCTAATTTTGTTAGGATCTTGGTGAAGTGTAGTATGTAGGAAAAATATAATATGAGCACTTGTAGTAGAGTTTCTGGAAGAATTAAATTGAAACTTGAAATGTGTTTTTAAATGGATGCAAACTTGTTTAAACTATATCTAGAGTTTCTATGCTCCAAAAATTTTGAAATTTATATGGTGAGCTTTTCTTGATGAGAATAAGCTCTGGTAAAAATTTTAGAGTCGGTGTATGAATAGTTTTTGAGTTATAGATTTTCCTTTTATAATTAGCTGATCCTTGTGTGAATTTTTATAAATTATCTATGAATCTAATGCTAATGAAATTTATTGGAGGTTGTCCTAGTACCTTAAGGATGCTAAGAAAAATATAAAATCTGTTGTTTGCCACTTTTCACTAGGGTTTCCTATTTATATTATTTTAAGCCTTTATGCCTTGTCATTTTTGTGTAGCCTGTTATACTTGTTCAAATGATGTGAAATTTTTACAGTAGCCTTCTTAGAGCATTTAGTACCTACTGTAATTTTTGTAGATTAAATGGTGCAGTTTTCATATATGTTTATTATTCCACTTAAATAATTAAATAAATTAAGAAAGGAATTAAAAGAAATGAATTGGTGGTGAACACTTTACTTTCTGGTGTTATTTTGATATGTGTGATGAGTTAGTAAAGTTGGTTTTGTCTATTTATATGTTTGCAACATAAGTTAATAATTATTCTCTTGCATTATGTCTTTCTGGACAGTTCTGGGAACTTTGCAAAGTTTACCATGATAATTTGGTTTTATTGGAAAGTGGTGAATACAAAAGTTGTAGATAACTTATGTAGCTAGCTCCTGTTAAAATTTGGTGGCAGTTGGCCTAGTAGTTTAGGAGTTACAGTCGTTCAAAGTTGAATCACAGTTTTGCTTGCTCTCTGTCTTGTTTGGACCTGATTATGTGGTTCTATAAATTTGACCTGGTAAAGGTTGGAATCATGCCTTGATGTCTGAAACTGAATTGTAGGTAATTTCATAAGCTTTCCAAATTGTCTTGTTGCCTGTCATTTTGATTTGTAGATCTCCAGTTGTGATCAGTTTACTGTACCGCTTTATAGTTCCTGTTTTACTGAAATACGAATATTTGTGTGTATGCTTTGTTGCAATGTTCTTGTCGATTGTTTAGGTGCTAGCCTAACTTGAGAACATGCTTAGGTGCAGGTACTAGGTCCTTAACTGAAGATGAGCAATTGTACATTAGGTTGTATAAACTTGGTAAGTTAAAGTGATTTGAATAGAGCTTAAGTTAGAATATGTGGACTGCAGTAAGCATGTGCATTCCCCGAGCATCCCTAACTTCGTTCATGTGCATCCATGATATTTATCTTGCGCATACATGCAATAGGTGTGCCGAAGGGAGTGACGCTTCTGGAGTTCGAGGGAGCAAGCCAGGAGGAGGAGCCCGAGGTTCAGGCAATCCGATGAAGCAGCCATCGAGGAGGAGTTGCCTGAGTGCCCTAACCACCGCCCATCCTCTTTCCTGAAAGGCAAGCCTCGGAGCATATTAAGTCTCCTATGTTTTTTACAAATATCTTGAATATCTTTTATTGTTGATGATGCATTAAGTATAGGAATTGGTTGGAACCAATTGTGCATTATATATCTATCCTTGTCCAGATATCGCACTTGAATCCTATTTAAGTTCGGGATCGAGTTAAAAGCTTTGCCATGCTTAGTGCGGTAGAAGTCGGGTGATTTCCAATCACATGTGAGCTTTAGGATGAGATTGATCACGGTTGGCTATATTTGCTATCGTGGAAAAGAACCATGTTAATAATGAATTAAGACCGGGCGGAGTCTTGTGTAGGGTTGGACATAGTGACTCCACCTATGTCATTTAAGGACCGATATGTTGTACGTCCTTATGTCATGTTGAACGTAGCCTAACATTTAGCTGGCTAGATAACTCGTTCCGACCGTGAAGCCTAGTAGCTCGATTCAGGCTAGGGATGCGAGCAGTTGGTCGCAATCTGGATGACAGTAAGGATGTGCGGAGAGCCATTGGTGTAAGCCTAAGGGCGGGTTAAGTCACCGAGCACTCATTGCAGTGTGGTTCTCTGATTTTGCAGCACTGATCGGACGCGCGACTCCTGAATTGTACCAAAGGTGACTTGTTTGTGACCCTGACGGGGGAAGCAGGGTTTCTGTTAGGAATACCCCTCCAGCTAGATAGGAATCGATTCGAATCATCATCTCTCCCGGATAGTGAGAACTTAACTGACCAGCGGCAACATAGATTCACTTAATTTAACGATATGGTTAAATGGAGAATGATGATAATGTTGCCACAGTTTATACCTGCTATGGTTAATAATGTTTGCATCTTAATCAAGTGATTGCTTAGTATAGATGCTAATATAGATGACAGGTTAATGGCTAAAAGTCACTGCTAGCTCAGGTTAAGAGTTGATCATTATTACTTATGTTTTTCCACAAAAAGAAAGTGTCAGCTAGATCCACTAAATTAAGCTATGCACGATCCTTGGTGTCATTTATTTTTGGTTTCCGACGGGTAAGTCTAGCTGAGTACATCCTTGTACTCAGGGTTTATTCCTTCTTGGTGTAGATGACCTTCTTTATCAGGGCTTCTGTAAGTACTGTCTCCACCCAACGGGTGATGAAGACTAGATCATGGGCATGATCTCTGTTTATCTTATCCGAATGCTTTTGTGGGATGTGATCGGCAAGCTAGTACTTGTATTTGAACTCGTGTGTGTGAGTTAAACTATTTGCTTCCGCTACTTTACAAGACTTGGTTTGTAATAACTATGACTCTGAGGTGTTGTAATCTATCTGCAAACTATTTGTGAAATGTTGTAACATGTGATGTGTTATGTTGAATTACTGTGATCTTGGTTGTATGCAAGTTGGTTAGAAATCCTTCGTGGTTTTAGTTGACTACCGGGTTTATATGGGCTCAAGTGCAAGAATTTGATCATTTCGGCGATTGTTTTTGTACTTGTGCTCTTATAAATTGGTCAGTTATACGATAGCTTGCGGTTGAACTTGGGGCGAAGCTCGTGGTGACGGAGTCCTTGGATGAAGGCGGTGATGACCTCGGCTTCCATGATGTTTGGAATAGAACTCCTCATCTCAGAAAAACATCGGATGTAGCTATGGAGGAGTTTGGATGGCTTCTGGTTGATGTGGTTGAGATCATGCTTGGTTCCCGGTCATGTACATGTAGCATATAATTGTCGGTGAAGACTTTTTTTAGCTCTTCCCAGGATCCAATGAAGTCCGGGGCGAGGCTAGGAAACCAGTTCATGATGGTTGGTGCGAGCATGATGGGAACATAGTTCTCCATGACACTGGTGTCTCCTTCGGCGGCGCGAACAGCAGTGGCATAAGCCTATAACCACTATATTGGATTCATCCTCCCCTCATAGGGCTCAACCCTAGTGATTTTGAAACCACGGGGCCACTGAAGTGTTCAGAGCGCCCTTGTGAATGTCGAGGGCCCCTTGGGGTTATCGGCACCATCATCTGCAGCGTTGCCGACGGTGATTGGTTCGAGGGCTAAGTCCATGTGGGGGGTACGAGCCTAGATACCCTATGGTAGACCACATGGGCTGCGCCCTTAGGGGTGGCCTAGCCCACAAGACGAAGCCTTGTGGGGCATGATCCTAGTCGGTCCCTTCCGCAAGACATCTGGAAGATATCCTAAAGATACTACAAGATCTGTTAGGATATGTATGATCCCAAGATTACTGTAATTAGTTATTACTTTCCGGTTATCTCTCAGATCTAACTGACTTGTAACCCTGCTCCCCGGACTATATAAGGCAGGTAGGGACCCCCTCCAAATACATGCAATATCATACGATAGCTAATACAAACCAACATACCACAGGAGTAGGGTATTACGTCATACTGATGGCCTGAACCTGTCTAACTCGTGTGTCTCTATTGCCTTCTTGTTCTTTATCTCACGCTCCCCTACCGATCAATCTACCTTCGTGGGATACCTCTCAGAGGACTGCTGATGATATTCTGTCGATAATTGGCGCGCCAGGTAGGGGCTGTGCGTGATGTTTCCTTGTCAAACAAGACAACTTTTTCTGCAGGCACTGAGTCCCTTCCATAGCCTAGCTAGATCTTCACAGTTGGATCCATCTCGTGGGTCATCAACGCTGATGGAGTCGGAGAGCTCCTCGAGCCGATGTAGATCATTTCTGCGCTGACCACCCCCGTGCCTACAACTATAGATCCGATCTCGGAACCGCTTCCGAGGCCTCCTTTGTAACACCTCTGGTGTTTTGACCTAACACTAAAACTTGCCATGTCATCATGAGCATTGCAAAGCATTCATAAAGTAGAAAATTTTGAATGCATTCACTAAATAAGCCTTATTTCATAATGTTGTTATTTCATGTGATGTGTTTCAAAATCCTAAATAAAGATCATGACCACAAGGGTCAAATTTCATGTGATCATGTGAGGCCATGTGTCATTTGACTCAAATAACCCTAATGGGCCATGTTACTGGTCAAAAATCAAAGTTAAAGTAAAAGGAAGACAAATCAAATTTGAATTCAAATTCAAATTATAAAAGTCCTTTTTGCCCCCTTTTGACTAATTCAAAATCCATGTGGAATTTGGGGTTGAGGCAAAAAGCAAAGTTGAAGATTATTTTATAAAGTTCAACTTTGGTATTCAAAGTTTTTCAAGTTTACATATAAAATTTGAAGTAATTTTGAAATGATTCAAATACTCAAATGCACCCCAAATTCAAATTTCAAAATGGAGGCATAATTTGAAAATGTTCCTAGAAGCAAAATTGTAGAGTTTGAAAAATTGAGCAACTTTCATTTTTGGAGATTTTCAACTTCTTTAGAAAAATTGGGAGTAATTTGCAAAATTAACGCAGTGGCAATTCTGTAAATACTTCAAAATTTGAAAAGCAGCCGGCGCTACCTCTCTGCTTGCCGCCGGCGCCATGCGGTTGTCGCCGCCGATCAGATTGCGCTGCTTCCTCACGCTTTGACATGTAGCTGGTGCTGTGGTGGGTCCGTGCGTGCGCTGTCGACGCCGGACAACCCCTTCTCGGCTATAAATAGCAGCAGCAGCCGCCGTCGTCCCTGTTTTCCCCTTCTGCTCTGCTCTGCCACCAGCTAGCTCCGTCGCTCGCCGTAGCCACCGTCAAGCAGCCTCCGTCGTGCCCAGCTACGCCAACGCGATCGCCTCAGTCTTGCGCTTCTCTATGGCTTGCTCACGTCGCCTGGGTTGGCCGGAATCGCCCGGCGCAATGTCTTCTTCCCCGAGACCGACTGAAGCTCCGCCACCATCGCCTCGATGTGGCTAGGCTATTCTAGACCGTCTCCGTCTTCACCAACCACACCAGCATGATCCTGGTGAGATACTGAACGCGATACTCACTTTGTTTTAGACTCTACTGCACCGTTGCCAGGGTTACGCCATGAGCCATCGTGCTCGAGCCACCATGGCCGGCGTGGACTCTTCTCCGGTGCACCTTCTATCATTCAAAGGGTGGGAATGGGTTCGTAGGAGTGTGTAGATCCTTTGGGTGCGGTCTGCCTTGCCGGAGCATCACCATCGGCGCATTTTGGGCCGGCCAGTGATGGCAGCGCCGCCGTGACCTGTATGAGTCACTAACGAGTGGGGTCGGGCTATCAGCGAGAAGGAAGAAGAAGAACAGTGAGGTTTTGTTATTTTCTAATTTTGAATAGTGTTGAATCTTTAGAAATTTGTAGAAAAATAATCATAGCTCCAAAAATTCTGAAATTTTGTGTGTAGCCTCTGTACATGCTCTAGTATGGTTCAAAAATTTGAAACTTGAAATTTGAATATATTTTTAATGTTCAAATATTCAGTCCATTAATTAATAAATGCAATTTCCATGATTTTTGTAGGCCACTGAATAATTCAAAAAAATTATGAAATTTGTTTTGGTACACTAATTTGTCATGATGAAGCTTACATAAAATTGTCAGGTCATTTGGAATAAGTTCATTTTTTGGCTTATTTCCAAATTAATTCGAAAATAAATAAAAGCAAACCCTAAGTGTTTGATTAGTGTTTGATCTTGTTTTGGTCATGTTTTGTGACTAGTAGGGTTTCAAGATCAGTTGGGTCAAATTACATGTGTGGTTCTTGACGGTAGGATTACAAGTTGGTTTTGTTGGCTTGCAACTGTACCGTGAAGGAAAATCTTATTCGGGGTGTTTTTACATTTCATGTACCGTGGAAGCATCATGTTTACATTATCATCATGTTAAAGCATATGTTATCATTTCGTGTAGAACCCGAGAGTGAAACGATTCTAGTTGAGCAAGTTCTGGAAGAATCCCCGGTTGTCACGGGATTCGGTAATCGTGATACTGATCCGGAACCTGAGATCATCAACGAAGGCAAGCCCAGGTTTATACATTAAACCCTTACCTTGTTTACTTTGAAAAGTTTATCACCTATGTTACTTATTGCATTAAGTTGATTTATTCAAATGTTACCTACTTGATGCATTGCCTACCTTGTTAATTGTTTACCATCCTTGAAGATGATTTCATTTACAAAGGCGTAGAATGCTTAGTATGCTTTATGGTAGGCTTTCAAAGTAAAAGTTTTGATATAATCAAAGATGACATCCTGTCCAAAGAAAGAAAGAAGGAAGAATGAACTACAGACTAGTCGGGTGACTTATCTTGAATATTGGGTAATGTTGCCAACTATGTCACTTAAAGGCCACTCATTGTGGATCTTCTGAATGAGACACGTTGTAGTACTGGTCACATACTCTGGTAAGCCTACTTCGGCTAATCTGCTACTAAGACGAATGCCCACGCACTGGGAGTGGAGAGATGGTGGGAGTAGCGTGTACCCTCATGGCTGGAATGTGGCCAGATTTGAGGTGTGCTGTGCTCTCGGGTGGCGTGGAGACGGCTTAGTATAGGAGGATCCGGTAGCAAGGTTGATATATGCAAGATTAAGTTCTACATATATCGTGTGATAAGGAATCCCCAGCTAGGACTTGAATCAATTTGAATTGCCGGTGCTCCACGGATATGGAGACTTGATTCATTATAGAAGCAATGCAGGACCGGTGAATTACTAAAATATGAGAAAAGAATGGAATGAAAAGGAATGGAATATGGGAAATATATATTTAGTTGAGATAATGAACTAAAAGGACTTAGGGGTAAAACTTGAAAATAGAATGAAGAATAGTAAGCTTTTGGCAAAGAACTTTTGAATCTTGCTACATCCTTACCTTGCCCCAAACCCCTGCATCTCTAAAGTCTTACACCCCTTTACGTCGGGTTAGTCTTGTTGAGTACTTTTGTACTTAGGGTTTGTTAACCCTTGTTGCAGGTGAGTCACATGCGCAGGCTTGTTTTGGTCCCTGCTGCATGTCTATGTTTGAAGTCAATGACGATGAGGAGTGATGAATGGCCTTTGGACAAGGCACTAGTTTGTTTGATAAATAAAGTTAATGTAATATTATCCCGCTACTATGGTTGTATGACACTTATGGTATTGTAAGTTTGAAAACAACTAGTTTGTAAACTATGTTATCTTAAGACTTCCTCTATCTTATACTCTGATGTATATATTTGAATAAACTGTTGTAATCTACAATGTCTGTGATTGGGATCCTATTTGTAAAAGAGAATCGTGGATGATTCAGGTTTCCCGAGGACACCCGACAGACCTGTTGAGTTGTTGGGAACTCGAGTACGCTATCCGAGGTCTGTTAAGACAACGATAGGTGCACGTGGGCCCGATTTCTTAGGAGGTTCTACTATAGCTGGTATCAGAGCAGTTCCTATCTAAGATTATTGTAGGTTACTTTGGAAAACCTTCAAATTGAATTGGATCAAAGAAAGTAAACTTGATATTTTAAAGTTCAAATTTCTTTCTTCTTACCTATGATCTAGCCTCAATCCTGTCTTATTTGAAAGTTTGTGGCGGATAATATGATTAGGTTTGTCCTATGTATTAAAAATCTTGTACTTATGATTATATAAATCTTTTGTACTTAGATTCATAAGATCGATTCATGCATCATGCTTGAGCACCTTGCATAATAATTCCCCTTAATAGTGGTTGGGTAAGTAATGTCAATCCCATTCTTGCTAACCTCCATTATCCTCAAGCTATTCTTATAGTCCTACCCTAAATTCTACAGGCTATGGCAAAGACCAAGGTAACCGCACACAAGTCCACGGGACCTCATGGAGTCCCTCGTCACCAGTTGGCACCGCGAAACCATGATCTTGGTGAAGGAAGTGCCAAGAACCTAGGAGATGAAGGATCTTCAAGCAACCCCGCCAACATCGAGAACCTTACCAAGGAGCTCAACACTCTTCATTGGGCTCATGCCAAAGATCAAGAAGAGCTGGCAGAAATGCAAAGGGGCATCACCATGACCATGGAGCTACGGAATGAAGCCTGGACATGAGAGGATGCGGCCAATGAACGCGTCCATGAGTTGGAGTTCTACGTAGAAGACCTAGAGATGGACAATGCCATTCTTCATGAGAATGTCCACATGATGTACGCTCAACTTCATCCTCCTCATGGGGATGGTGAAGTTACAGATGAAGAAATGATTGTAGATCTAGGAGAAGTCGAGAATGAAGAGGAGGAGGATCCTGAGGAGTTAGTGTACTTCTCAGATGAAGATGAGGTTTCGTCCGATATGGGCACGGATGCCGAAGACTGAGAGCTCAGAGTGGTAATAGTTCCTTTACTGCTTTCCTAGTAAACCAGGGTTGTCTTGTGGGATACAAGACATGTAATTTAAATAAGTAACCCTTTGTAGCAAGTAACCGTTTAAATGCTTTTAATAAAGAATAATCTAAGTAAACGTGTTTCTCTAACAGATGCCTCGTCCTATCACCCGAACTGGTGCTAGTGGCTCACATGATGATGATGAGTGCCCAAATCCTCTACCAATGCCTTTGACTATGGCAGATGCCATAGCCGCACTCATCAATGCAACGACAGAGAATGCTAGGCTGTTAAGGGAATTGGCATAGAACCAGCAGGCACCATACCCTAATCGTGGCCATTGTAATAATGGAAATGACGAGTCAACCTATGTGGATTTTACTGACACACGTCCACCTATGTTCTCTAAGGCAGAAGAACCTTTAGAAATAGACGATTAGCTTAGGACAATAGAGCAAAAGTTCAAGCTGATTCACTGTACCAAGGTTTAGAAACCTAGGTTTGCGGCACAGCAACTCCGAGGAGCTGCTGGTGCCTGGTGAGCAAATTTGGTAGTAGTACAGCCCGCTGGTCATCAAATCAACTGGAGGGAGTTCAAGGATGCCTTCAGGGCACACTATATTCCAGATGGTGTGATGACCATAAAGTTAGAAGAGTTCTTGGCTCTTAAGCAAGGGGAGCACCCGGTGATGCACTATGTGGGGCGCTTCAATCACCTGTCGCAGTATGCTATTGAGTATGTGAATACTGACAGGAAGAAGAAGAATCATTTTCTTAGAGGCCTAAACACTAAACTTCAGACCATGATGGCAACTTGTGGTAACGCAACTTATCATGAGACAATCAACAATGCTATCTCTTTGGAGGAGAATTACCGCCGACACAAGGAGGCAAAGAAAAAGAAAATATCTGCTTACGGATCGTCGAGTGGAAAGCGTCAAAAGATAGTCTACCATCCTCAGAATCATGGCCGTGCACCATTCCGCCCACAACAAGGCCAAGGCAGGCAGCAAATCTTTATTCGCCCTGCAACTAATATGCCTTACCCTCATCAAGCACCGCAGCAGCAAAATAATACAAATAATGCAAACCGCAATGCTACTCCCCAGAATCACAATTATCCATGCTATAATTGTGGTAAACCCGGACACTTTTCCTGAGAATGTCCGTATCTCAGGAAGAATAATCATGATGCACCCAAAGCCCAGTTACTCAAGCTCAGAATCAGTACAAGGGCAATGCTCAGAATAATCAGAAGGGTCAGGCTGAGAAGAAAACTGGAAGGGTCTTCTATACTCAAGTGGAATCTATTCTAGAAGGAGAACCAGTAATGATGGGTATATTTCCCATTGCTAAGCATCCTGCAATTACCTTATTTGATTTTGGTGCATCCCATACATTCATCAATCGTACATTTATTGTGAAGCATGGGATAGCTATTGGGGAAACAAAAGAACCATATCATATACAGTCGCCCGGGGGACGAATCTATACAAGGGAGGTAGTTCAGCATGTACCTATTGATTTGGGAGGTTATGAGTTCCCTACCAATATGCTGATATTAAAGGATCAAGATATAGATGTGATCCTTGGTATGAACTGGTTAACCCAACACGGGGCTATCATAGATGTCCTGCGTAGAACCATAAGGGTAAATGCACCTGATAGCAAAACCCAACTTCTCATCCAACTTCCCTTTCCTAAGAGTACAGTGGAAACAGTCTGTGCAACCATTGTTGAAGGAGCCGAGAAAGTTTTAGTGGTATGTGAGTTTATGGATGTCTTTCCCAATGATCTGTCTAGTCTGCCACCAGACCGAGATGTAGAGTTTAGAATTGATCTAAAACCAGGAACAGCACTCGTATCTAGAAGAGCATATAGGATGCCACCCAAAGAACTAGCAGAATTAAAAATGCAACTACAAGAGTTGTTAGACAAGGGTTTCATTCAACCCAGTTCATCACCTTGGGGATGCCCTGCTATCTTCATGAAGGACCAAACCTTAAGGTTATGTGTTGACTATCAGTCGTTAAATGAAGTCACCATAAAGAACAAATAGCCCTTACCCCGAATTGATTTGCTTTTTGATCAAATTGCGGGAGCTAAGGTGTTCTTAAAAATAGACTTAAGATCAGGCTATCACCAGATTAAGATCAGATGAGAAGATGTGCCGAAGACAGCGTTTACTACCCAATATGGTCTATATGAGTATCTTGTCATGTCTTTTGGGCTGACCAATGCCCCGGCTCATTTCATGTATCTGATGAACTCAGTTTTCATGCCCGAGTTAGATAAGTTTGTCGTGGTGTTCATTGATGACATTCTTATCTATTCTAAGAGCAAAGAGGAACATGCGGAACATCTCCGCATTGTTCTACAAAGATTAAGAGATCACCAACTATATGCCAAATTCAGTAAATGCGAATTTTGGTTGGAGGAAGTACAATTTCTAGGTCATGTACTATCTGCTGAAGGTATAGCAGTTGATCCAAGCAAGGTAGAAGAAGTCCTTAACTGGAAAGCACCTGCAACTGTTCATCAAGTTTATAGTTTTCTAGGGTTGGTAGGGTATTATTGTTGGTTCATCCCTGACTTCTCCAGAATTGCGAAGCCAATTACTGGATTGCTGAAAAATCAAACTAAGTTTGTATGGTCAACAGAATGTGAGAAGGCCTTTTAGACATTGAAGAAGTTGTTGACAACTACACCAGTATTAGCACAACCTGATATCGAGAGGCCATTTGATATCTATTGTGATGCGTCTGGAATTGGTATTGGCTGTGTTCTAATGCAAGAAGGCAGAGTCATAGCATATGCTTCTAGACAGCTCAAGAAGCATGAAGAACATTATCCCACCCATGACCTTGAATTAGCTGCTATTGTTCATGCACTCAAGATTTGGCGACATTATTTATTGGGCAATATCTGTCATATCTATACGGATCATAAAAGTTTGAAATACATCTTCACTCAGTCAGAGTTGAATATAAGGCAAAGAAGATGGTTAGAACTTATCAAAGATTATGACTTAGAAGTGCATTATCATCTGGGCAAGGCTAATGTGGTTGCCGATGCCCTGAGTCGCAAGAGTCATTATCATTATTTAGTTGTAGAACCTATGCAACGAACATTGTGTCAAGAGATGGAGCATCTGAATTTACAAATCATAGAACAAGATTCCCTGTCCAATATTGCAATTGAGTCCACTATCAAAGATCAGATCATTGCTGCTCAACGGAAAAGTAAGGGCATAGCCCATATCAAGGATAAAGTCAGATCTAGAAAACCAATATGTTTCAAGATTGATGAATCAGATATCGTATGGTTCAAGGATAGATTGGTAGTACCCAAGAATCTAGAATTATGAAAGCAGATTCTTGATGAAGCTCATTCTACAAGATACTCCATTCATCCGGGTAGCAACAAAATGTATCATGATCTGAGAAAGAGATATTGGTGGACCAAAATGAAAATAGAAATAGCTCAATATGTAGCCAAGTGTGATATTTGTCAGAGAGTCAAAGCGGTTCATATGAAGACTGTAGGTCCATTACATTCGTTGCTAGTTCCATCTTGGAAGTGGGAAGATATTTGTATGGACTTCATCATGGGATTGCCTAGGATATCTGTAGGCTACAATTCAATATGGGTTATTGTTGATCGCCTAACCAAGATAGCTCATTTCTTACCAGGTAGAGATAAATATCGAGCAGAATAGTATGCAAAGCTTTATCTTGATAGAATCTTCAGCCTGCATGGAGCACCCAAGACCATTGTCTCTGACAGAGGGTCATTATTCATATCCAAGTTTTGGAAAAGTCTACATGAGTCTTTAGGAACTAAACTTATCTGTAGTTCTGCTTATCATCCGCAAACAGATGGACAGACTAAAAGGGTAAATCAAATTCTTAAAGATATGTTAAGGGTATGTGTCCTTTCCTTTGGTGCTAAATGGGATGAATGCCTTCCCTTAGCTGAATTCTCATATAACAATAGCCATCAAGAGAGCATTAAAATGGCACCATTCGAAGCACTGTATGGCCGTAGATGCCAAACACCTTTAAATTGGTCAGAAGCTAGAGAACGTTGGTTCTTTGGACCGGATGTGGTCAAGGAAGCTGAAGAGAAAGTTAAACTCATACAAGCCAATATGAAGGTAGCTCAATCTCGACAGAAAATCTATGCTGATAAGAGGAGATGACCGCTAGAATTCAAAGTGGGAGATTATGTCTACCTCAAGGTATCACCAATGAAAGGAGTTCATCATTTTAGGATTCAGGGAAAGTTGGCGCCCTGTTATGTAGGTCCTTTTCAAATCCAACAACGGTGTGGACCAGTCGCCTATCACGTTAAGCTACCAGATCACATGTCAGCTGTGCATGATATCTTCCATGTATCTCAGCTAAAGAAGTGTCTTCAAGTACCGGATCAAGAGATCGACTTTGGTGATGTAGAATTAGAACCTGATTTGACTTATGCCGAGTACCCCACTAGAGTCTTAGATCAGAAAGATCGAGTTACTCAAAGACGTACAATCAAGTTCTACAAAGTACAATGGAATCAACACACTGAAGATGAAGCTACTTGGGAGTCCGAGGATTACTTAGAAGAGAACTTTCTTGACTTCTTCGCTTCTATCTAGTTGCAATACGTTGCCTATGTTGTAACTTGTCTTGTTTGATTACTGAATGGAAAACCCCCTCACTAGCCTTTTTAATAAAGTTCTGAATGGACGAGATTTCTTTAAGGGGGAAGGGTTGTAACACCTCTGGTGTTTTGACCTAACACTAAAACTTGCCATGTCACCATGAGCATTGCAAAGCATTCATAAAGTAGAAAATTTTGAATGCATTCACTAAATAAGCCTTATTTCATAATGTTGTTATTTCATGTGATGTGTTTCAAAACCCTAAATAAAGATCATGACCACAAGGGTCAAATTTCATGTGATCATGTGAGGCCATGTGTCATTTGACTCAAATAACCCTAATGGGCCATGTTACTGGTCAAAAATCAAAGTTAAAGTAAAAGGAAGACAAATCAAATTTGAATTCAAATTCAAATTATAAAAGTCCTTTTTGCCCCTTTTGACTAATTCAAAATCCATGTGGAATTTGGGGTTGAGGCAAAAAGCAAAGTTGAAGATTATTTTATAAGGGTCAACTTTGGTATTCAAAGTTTTTCAAGTTTACATATAAAATTTGGAGTAATTTTGAAATGATTCAAATACTCAAATGCACCCCAAATTCAAATTTCAAAATGGAGGCAGAATTTGAAAATGTTCCTAGAAGAAAAGTTGTAGAGTTTGAAAAATTGAGCAACTTTCATTTTTGGAGATTTTCAACTTCTTTAGAAAAATTGGGAGTAATTTGCAAAATTAACGCAGTGGCAATTCTGTAAGTTCTTCAAAATTTGAAAAGCAGCCGACGCCACCACTCTGCTTGCCGCCGGCGCCACGCGGTTGTCGCCGCCGATCAGATTGTGCCACTTCCTCATGCTTTGACATGCAGCTGGTGCCGTCGTGGGTCCGTGCGTGCGATGTCGACGCCGGGCAACCCCTTCCCGGCTATAAATAGCAGCAGCCGCCACCGTCGTCCACGTTTTCCCCTTCTGCTCTGTTCCGCCGCCATCTAGCTCCGTCGCTCGCCGTAGCCACCGTCGAGCAGCCTCTGTCGTGCCCAGCTATGCCAATGCGATCGCCTCAGTCTTGCGCTTCTCTACGGCTTGCTCACGTCGCCTGGGTTGGCCGGAATCGCCCAGCGCAACGTCTTCTTCCCCGAGACCGACCGGAGCTCCGCCACCATCGCCTCGACGTGGCCAGGCTCTTCCAGACCGTCTCCGTCTTCACCAACCACACCAACATGATCGTGGTGAGATACTGAATGTGATACTCACTTTGTTTTAGACTCTACTACACCATTGCCGGGGTTATGTCGTGAGCCGTCGTGCTCGAGCCGCCATGGCCGGCGTGGAGTCGTCTCCAGTGCACCTTCTGCCATTCAAAGGGCGAGGATGGGTTCGTAGGAGTGTGTAGATCCTTTGGGTGTGGTCTGCCTCGCTAGAGCATCACCATTGGCATATTTTGGGCCGGCCAGTGATGGCAGCGCCGCCGTGACCTGTATGAGTCACTGACGAGTGGGGTCGAGCTATCAGTGAGAAGGAAGAAGAAGAACAGTGAGGTTTTGTTATTTTCTGATTTTGAATAGTGTTGAATCTTTGGAAATTTGTAGGAAAATAATCATAGCTCCAAAAATTCTGAAATTTTGTGTGTAGCCTCTGTACATGCTCTAGTATGGTTCAAAAATTTGAAACTTGAAATTTGAATATATTTTTAATGTTTAAATATTCAGTCCATTAATTAATAAATGCAATTTCCATGATTTTTGTAGGCCACTGAATAATTCAAAAAAATTATGAAATTTGTTTTGGTACACTAATTTGTCATGATGAAGCTTACATAAAATTTTCAGGTCATTTGGAATAAGTTCATTTTTGGGCTTATTTCCAAATTAATTCAAAAATAAATAAAAGCAAACCCTAAGTGTTTGATTAGTGTTTGATCTTGTTTTGGTCATGTTTTGTGACTAGTAGGGTTTCAAGATTAGTTGGGTCAAATTACATGTGTGGTTCTTGACGGTAGGATTACAAGTTGGTTTTGTTGGCTTGCAACTGTACCGTGAAGGAAAATCTTATTCAGGGTGTTTTTACATTTCATGTACCGTGGAAGCATCATGTTTACATTATCATCATGTTAAAGCATATGTTATCATTTCGTGTAGAACCCGAGAGTGAAATGATTCTAGTTGAGCAAGTTCTAGAAGAATCCCCGGTTGTCACGGGATTCGGTAATCGTGATACTGATCCAGAACATGAGATCGTCAACGAAGGCAAGCCCCGATTTATACATTAAACCCTTACCTTGTTTACTTTGAAAAGTTTATCACCTATGTTACTTATTGCATTAAGTTGATTTATTCAAATGTTACCTACTTGATGCATTGCATACCTTATTAATTGTTTACCATCCTTGAAGATGATTTCATTTACAAAGGCGTAGAATGCTTAGTATGCTTTATGGTAGGATTTCAAAGTAAAAGTTTCGATACAATCAAAGATGGCATCCTGGCCAAAGAAAGAAAGAAGGAAGAATGAACTAGAGACTAGTTGGGTGACTTATCTTGAATATTGGGTAATGTTGCCAACTATGTCACTTAAAGGCCACTCATTGTGGATCTTCTGAATGAGACACTTTGTAGTACTGGTCACATACTCCGGTAAGCCTACTTCGGCTAATCCGCTACTAAGACGAATGCCCATGCACTGGGAGTGGGGAGATGGCGGGAGTAGCATGTACCCTCGTGGCTGGAATGTGGCCGGATTTGAGGTGTGCTGTGCTCTCGGGTGGCGTGGAGACGGCTTAGTATAGGAGGATCCGGTAGCGAGGTTGATATATGCAAGATTAAGTTCTACATATGTCATGTGATAAGGAATCCCCAGCTAGGACTTGAATCAATTCAAATTGCCGGTGCTCCACGGATATGGAGACTCGATTCATTATAGAAGCAATGCAGGACTGGTGAATTACTAAAATATGAGAAAAGAATGGAATGAAAAGGAATGGAATATGGGAAATGTATATTTAGTTGAAATAATGAACTAAAAGGACTTAGGGGTAAAACTTGAAAATAGAATGAAGAATAGTAAGCTTTTGGCAAAGAACTTTTGAATCTTGCTACATCCTTACCTTGCCCCAAACCCCTACATCTCTAAAGTCTTACACCCCTTTACGTCGGGTTAGTCTTGTTGAGTACTTTTGTACTCAGGGTTTGTTAACCCTTGTTGCAGGTGAGTTGCATGTGCAGGCTTGTTTTGGTCCCTGCTGCATATCTGTGTTTGAAGTCAATGACGATGAGGAATAATGAATGGCCTTTGGACAAGGCACTAGTTTGTTTGATAAATAGAGTTAATGTAATATTATCCCGCTACTATGGTTGTATGACACTTATGGTATTGTAAGTTTGAAAACAACTGGTTTGTAAACTATGTTATCTTAAGACTTCTGCTATCTTTTACTCTGATGTATATATTTGAATAAACTATTATAATCTGCAATGTATGTGATTGGGATCCTGTTTGTAAAAGAGAATCGTGGATGATTTGGGTTTCCCGAGGACACCCGACAGACCTGTTGAGTTGTTGGGAACTCGAGTACGCTATCCGAGGTCTGTTAAGACAACGATAGGTGCACGTGGGCCTGATTCTTAGGAGGTTTTGCTACATCCTTCATCAACAACTCACCACCCGCTTCCTTGCTACCAGAGGAGGCAGATCAACAACAACAATCTAATCGAATCCATCGATCAGGTCGGTCTGAAGCTCGTCGATTGTCTCTCCCTCGCCGAATCAGCTCTGGACACTTTGGTTAAGCGCCGACCACCCTCTGATCCAAATCTATTGGTGGTTGCCCAGAAAACTCTAGGAGTTGCGGCTCTACCCTTTGGGCTCACCAACATCGCTGCCACTTAGCCAAGGCGCCCTGAGGGGCAAATTCACCGACTAGGTGGAATGTGCCCATCTACTCACTGACCAGATCACCATCCAGCCTCCGACAGCCATCAACATGCTACACTTAGGTCGATGCCCCAGCGTGCCCCTCTAGACCATCCCGGAGGAAAATCTAGGCTCTGAGTCTCAGGGCTCTATAGAGACCCTCGCTGAAACCTTCTCCAAGCAACTCCTCCCACCCTTCCAGGGTGGTGCGATCTTCAACATCGGCGTTGATAGCCCTCCTCGGAATAGCGAAACCGAGGAGGAGCACATTGCTTGGGAGAACCAGAACATCAACCGTGCACAGCTCTGAGAAAACAAGGCAGTCATTGTGAGGGGGGTAGGATTCTAAGATATGCCTCACAGAAATGGATGAAGATTGAGATGTGAAGAATGGTGTTGGGATGGAGGTTGCACAGACTAACTGCCCATAGCTCCAATAGATCCCTCAGGAATGGATGAACAGGGAATCCCAACCCATGCTAGAAATAATCCTCGAATACCACTGTTTCGTCAGTATGAGGCATCGGAAAGGACTCACCGAGGGCCGGCCACCATTCGACGGTGGCACGGTCAGGGAGAATGCTAGCTACCACTAGTCTGTTCAGCTCCGCCTCTCCCATTCATGACGGCACCCACTCTTCATCGTGTCAGGCACCAGCGTTTGCCATCTTAGGGCTTGTTTTCTTCGATTTGGCTGCTCCCTTCTTCAGCGCCATCTCTCAGATCCGATTAGGGTTTGGCGGCGGCTGCAAGTGTGAATGTGAAATTAGAAATGGGAGGACTATGGAGGAAGACAAAATGGCAAAGTGGCAAAGGTGGAAACTTAGGATGCGACGGCGTAGTTATAAAGCACTTTCCCCACCTTTTCGTAGTTAAGGGTTTTTGGGAAACCGTTCCTACGATTTGCGCCTCTCTGAATCCTCCATAACAGCAAGGTGGGCCATAACCTGGGCTTCTCCGCAACCATAGCCCACGTCGCCCATTTATCGCCGCCATCACTTGCTACTCACTGAATAATCGCCGACTTCTTCACCATTTATTGAGGCTCAGTAACCATCACTGTACAGCCATTACTCCAGTTTTTTCTCCATGGTTTGATTTCTCTGATATCTCCGCTTGCAGCTTAGGGACTGGCTGCCTGCTTGGCTAGTCTTTAATTATTTCTCTATTTTTGACCCTAGCACCACATGACTACGTCACCTACTATCAGGCTCGGGGACTAAGTGGGCACACTTCACCTTGTGGTGAATGTGCTTTATCTCTTTTTGGAGCCATGCCCGGGGACTGGCTGCATGCTCGGCTGGTCTTCTACTATTATTCTACTTTCTGACCCTGACACCACATGACTACGTCATCTACTATCAGGCTCGGGGACTAAGTGGGCACACTTCACCTCGCGGTGAATGTGCGGGATTTTTTCTCGAAGACTACATGTCTCTTGAAGAAGATTGATTCCTTCTCTCGTGGTCAGACTCTAAGTGGGCACACTTGGTCCACTGTGAGGAAATTTTCAATTCTGAACTTGAGCTCCTTACACCCTTATGGCAAGCCATTCTTGGATCTTACTGCTCGGCTATGGTCCTCGCTGCTCACAACTGCTTGCTACTGCTCAACAACTCATCATGGTGGTCGAACCGTGAGTTCGGCTGCTTGGCTTTGTTCGCACCTGCTCGGACAAGCATAAGACGGCGTTGTTCAAAAGGTACAAGGCGCTCAATTACTAGCTGTGGGGGGTACGACCCCGGATACCCACGGCAAACCACATGGGCTATGCCCTCAGGGGTGGCCCAGCCCACAAGATGAAGCCTTGCAGGGCATGATCCTAGTCGGTGCCTTCTGCAAGACATCTAGAAGATATCCTAAAGATACTATGAGATCTGTTAGGATATGTATGATCCTAAGATTTCTGTAATCAGTTATTACTTTTTGGTTATCTCTCAGATCCAACCGACTTGTAACCCTACTCCTCAGACTATATAAGACGGGCAGGGACCCCCTCTAAACACATGCAATATCCACTGGTAGAGAACCGAGCTTTACTCCCGGTGGGGAACCCCCTCTAGTCCTGGTTCCCCACCTGGGAGCAAGCATCCGGGACTAAAGGGGGGGTCCTTTAGTCCCGGGTCAGGAACCGGGACTAAAGGAGGACCTTTAGTCCCGGTGGGTAACACCAACCGGGACTAAAGGTGCCTCCTGACATGCCACGATGGCCGGCACCTTTAGTCCCGGTTGGTAATACGAACCGGGACTAAAGGTTTTTTTCTTTTTTCTTTTCTTTTCATTTTTTTGTTTTCTTTTCAAAATAGGTTTTCAAAGTCATATTGTACGCTGCTAATTATACATTTATACGCGCATATAGTATGTTTCGGTTCAAGCACAATGAACGTATTAAATCACACAATTCAAGCATAGAAATAGAAATATATATATATATGCATGCATGCATCATATATATATTTACATGCATGCATGCATATGTGTATTTTACATTATATTATTTCATGTGCATATATTACAAAAGATTGCATTATAGTTGTTGTGACATAACAAGTTTCCTCTCATCCTCTAGCTTGGCTTCAATGGCAGTGTTGGGTCGAAGTAGAACTCGCCCTTGGAATCGATGACCTGCTCATTAAAAAATCTGGCTATAGACTCTTGAATTGCTTTGATTTGGTCTTGTCGTATGACCTTTTCCTCCAACCATCGAGTCTACAGGTTTGAATTAAAGGAAAATAAATTAATATATGTACATATATATATATATAAAGACATAGTAACACAATCAATAATAATAATTAAATGAAAATATAGTGTATTTTTAACATACTTTGAGTCTCTCTGTAGGAGTTCTTTGGGAGAGCACCTTGATAAACTTGCAAACATAGTAACCACAGTAGTTGTTCCCCTGTTCCTGCCTCAGACACCACTTTACGAGAAAAAGATTTGTCATCCAATCTGGTGATCCGGTGAAAGCTATATGTTTAATTAATAAAGATGATGCGATTCAGGGGACTTACTTTCAAAGGGATTACATTCAGTGGCGCTTTGCATTTTTCCATGTGTTTCTTCTCAATAAAGGTTTTCCAAACACTGCCCAATAAAAAATTTGCCACGTCATCAGATATAGTTAATCATCATGTTTGTGTGTATATATAGTTGCTAGAGATCCCGAAATTACCTCTAGATAATATCTATCATATCTTGGTAGTCTTGTTGTGGTTTTCTCATCGAGTCATAGATTATCAAGTGACTTTTCACCAGATCGATGTCCATCAATATCCAGTGATTGCTGCATGTGTTTATAGGATATAACGCATAACACTCATTAATTAACTAGAATCAACATATGAGCCATTAAGGCTATGATCGACATGATTAACACTCACTTGAAGTTATAGGGAAAGAGTATATCCTTCTTATGGCGTTGGTTCACTAAGAAGTTCATGAGGTTACTCTCTGACTCAGACTTCCAATTAGTCTTTGGAGTAATTGGGTCTTCGAATACTATATGGGGATCAACAAAACCAATTTAATTGCAGCCTTCCTTTCTGAGCTCTGTCATTGTAAATCTGCATATATATAGTACTTGTTAGGATAATTTATATGCATATACACACATATGATGAGTTTAATAATAGATCGAAAGAATTATTACTTACAGGCAATAGCAGCTAATGATAACTTTGTCCAAAGAGGTCAGGTGGCATAGTTGATGAAATTCTGCAAAGTCAACATACATAACATCATCGCCACGGAACCAATGTTCGTCTCTAATTCTGACACCAACACAGAAGTCTCCACTGGTAGACGCCTGCATGTACCACTTGTTTAGCAGGTACATTTGCGTCCCCAGATCAGATAAGGCTTGAGGGTTGTATAGACTCTGGCCTAGTACAAATTTTTTCTTCCAAATATCAACCTCCGCCGCACTCTCAATGTTTCCATCACCAAACATCTGGGAAAGGTCGAGACCAGTCTCATCAAGAAATTCACCAAGGTGATCCAAATCGACATCCGGAGGTATGTTTGCCTGATGCATTAATCCTAAATTCGAACCATATTCATTACTAACAACTAGCGGGGGGATTGATTGGTGCGCTTGTTGTCCGAGTTGGGCAAGTCCTTTCCCTGCCCGCTTCTTTTTCTGTGCCGCCTCAATTGACTTGGTGAGAGTGCGGTCATAGTCTGATAACGTTGATTTGGACGGCTTATGAGATTCCCGCTGTTGTTGCTGGTAAGAAGTCACCTTTTTTCTTAGAATATCTGGAGCTACGAAGAAGTATGGTTTCTCTGGGTTTCTCCTTGCTTCTTGATTCATTTTAAGTTTGTCATAGAATCTAGACATGTCTTTTTTATATGCATCAGTTCCTTCTTCCTTCTCTTCAGATATTATTTTGGGAATAGCCCTTGGTTTCACGGTGGCTTTCTTTGCAGGCGGGGACTGGTTCTTCGTTTGAGGGGCTGGCCTCTTGCTAGGCTTCTTGGTAGGCGGGGGCGGGGGAGGCGTTGGAGACCTCCTTGGAGGTGTTGGCAGCGGCGTTGGAGACCTTCTTGGAGGTGGCGGTTGCGACGTTGGAGACCTCCTTGGAGATGGTGTGGATGTAGCCTCGTCTTCCAACAAAATGTCATCGTATAGAGCACTATGATGATCTGGCGATTGAACAATTGGATTTAGGTTGGGGGAGGATCTGCTATAAAAAAAGGAATAACATATTATTATGAGCAGATTATTAATTATTTAAGCCAATACAAATTAATGATGTAGTGTTTTCATCCGCACGTACCTATGCTGAGGTAGTTCAGGAGGAGGTGGAGCCGACATCCCTGGAATGATGATGTAGCGCTTGTGCCATAGAATGAATGTCTTCTCTGCTTCTCCTAGAGTCTTCTCGCCATCACCTCCAGGAATATCAAGTGGCAAATCACTAAAACCTTTTTCAGCTTTATCTACCGAGATGGTAGCATATCCTTCTTAGATTATATTCCCATGAATCCTTGGTGTCTTGGTTCGGTCGATAGGATTAACAAGACCGATAGCCACCTTGATTGTGGAATTCTCCTTCGGAATGTGTAGCTCACACGTTGTACAAGGTTCAGTGACGTCATCCATAGGGAAGCGCAGTCCTATGTCCCCTTGATTTGGTATCTCCATGGAAGCGCAGCTGCTTTTCAACTGAACAGATTGGCTAATGTTGATTCCTGGCTCTGATGCCTGCTTGCTTGCACTCACTGCTATTTGCACTTACCTTCTGATTTCCTCCTGCATTCTCGCTTCAAGGTTTTTTTCCCGCTCCTGTGCTTCACGCACCGCTTCCTCCAACCTCTAGAGCCATTGTGCCTCTTCTTCCTTCTTTCTCTGGCGACTTCTGTAGGAAGGTCTGTCCTGAGGGAATCCATGCTCCCACAAGACACTTCCTTTGCCTCTAGTTCGGCCACCATGTTCAATAGTCCCGATGGCGTATGTCAGCTCATCCTTCTCTCTGTTGGGCCTGAACGCACCACTAGCAGTAGCTCTCTGAGCATAAAACAATCTTTCTGCTGCTTCTTGCAGTCTTGCGCCATAAACGCACTTCCCTGTCTCCTGGTCTAGTGTTCCCCCATGACCGAAAAACCAATTCTTTGCACGTTCTCCCCACTCGAGTGATTCTGGTCTAATACCCTTGGCAAGAAGGTCTGCTTCCATTTTGTTCCACTTCTTAATGGCAGTCGGGTAGCCACCTGATCCCAAGGTATGGTGGTATGTCTTCTGTTGGGCATTACGTTGGTTCTTTATCACCCGACTCACACCCTCTTCCAAAGTCTTGTACTATACAAACTCATCCCAATAGGGCCTCTGCTTTGAGATCGGGCCTGGGACAGTAAAATCTGGTGCTATGTTCTTCTTGACATACGTCGTGTATAGGTGTTTCTTTCAAGTCTAAAACTGGGTGGCCATCTTTTTCATTGCCCAATCCCTAACTCGCTCCTTCAATTCATCACCATCTATTATATCATCATAACCATCTGTTTGGAGCGTGAAATGTACCAAGACATCATTCCAAATTAACGCCTTGTCATGATCGGAGACAAAACTGATATGAGGAGCATTGGTCTTCTTCTTCCATTCATGGGTACTAATCGGGAGCTAGTCCCGTACAAGGTAACCACAGTGGTGCACAAATTTCATTTTATTCGCCCCCCCCCCCCCCCGGTTCTCCTGTATCCACATTGAACTCCGAGATGATGAAGCGACCCTCCAATGGCTTTTTGGGACCTCGAACATTTTTACTCTTTGTTGTAGTTGTTGATGTCGATCCAGAGGGCTACAAAACATAAACATTATTTTTAATGTCATGAGCATGCATAAGACATATGATAATATATATAGCTAATAATAAAAAATATATACTTGGCCAATATGTTGTTGCTCATTTTGTTCAAGAGCTAAGTACTGACTCCCGTCATCTACATCCTCTTGCACGTTATTTTTAGCACCATCATCGCCGGCAACTTGAGTGCCAGTGTTGATCAAATTCATCATCAACTCCTCATCCATATTTCTCGGGTCGGCCATCTAGCTTCAAAAAACAAAACCAATATATAGTACGTCAAATCTTTGCTTATTACATGCGTAAAATCTACGAATAATATGCATTATTAAATCTTACCCCTTGGTCACGGACGCAATTCACCACACTAGGACGAACTATGTCGGTACTAGGGCGAATTAGGGCTATACATAAATGGCCGAGGGCAAATTGCATCGGTGACTAGGGCGAACCACGTCGGTGACATCAACAGCGCGGTTTGCCCTGGTGTGATTGTTTAGCATTAACGATAACGATAATATGAATGTTGATCAACTAGGCCACGAGAAAGGGCGGTGTGACAAGAGTGGCGGTGCTCCACTCCGCCGTATATATGTCTATACACATGGGTGAACGAGGGCGGCGGTGCTCCGCCGTATACATAGAAACGCATGGACGAAATGCATATGAATACAAATGATGTATATATACGTGCTGGCGCGGTGGCCGATGTGCTGACGACGATGACGTGAGGCGGGCCGGGGCGGTGTCGGTGCGTGATGTTGTGATCCTATGTACCATGTGAACCATGTAGTCATTCATCATATGAGAAAATTCTATGTTAATAATGTAAGTATAAGTCATTATGAAATGTAAGTATATGTGTCTTATTGCTCATATAACCATTACTATTTCCGAAATGATAAGAATTTATTTTCTTCTTCTACAGGCGATCTCTAATGCTATGATATGAAGTTTGAAGATAGTCTTCCTGGAAAAAAATATGTAATGCTCATATTACTTTAGCAACATTAATATATTATATCTGTATATTCAAAGTTCACAAATGAAGAAACATTGAAGTTTTCCTTCATTTGTCTGTAGCCATGCATGCAAGTCCAACCAAAACTGCTAACATCATCACATGTGATATTTTTGATAAACTAAAAAACGCTTAGTTTACAAACTGGGTATCAAAATTGAGTTCCTATTTGACCAGGATTTACCAATAATATATAGCGTGTTTATTATACAAGCCATGGATTTACATCAATCTAATTAATTTCTAAAGTAATTTTATTGGTGGTCCTTAATTAAACTTGTCATGAGTTCAGGTCCTAGTGATCTTAAAATGTATTTTTGTACCATAAAATGCAGTTTTTGACACTCTAATTAAACTTGCTAATTTATCCATATAATATCCAAATATTCAAAACTTGCGTTAAGATATGTTTTTTATTTAAAATCATTTAGAGTTCCAAATATCCATTTTTAGTTCCTAGATTTTGTGATTCAAAATTTGGAATTTTCAATCGACCTTGAGCGTTGACATGGCTTACACCAAAGTTGTAGTTTCCGACGTGATCTATAACTTGGCAGTGGAGGGCTCGGACGAATGTACAAAGAGATCGACGAATATATCACCTCGATCGAGCTCGGCAGTGTGGAGGGCCTCGGGCGCGGTGGGGCAACGCGCGGTAGAGGGCCTCGGGCACGGAGGAGGGCGCGGTGGAGGGCCACGGGCACGCGCGGAGGAGGGGCACGGGCGCGCGCGGTGGAGGCCGCACAAGGAAGAAGAGGGCGGCGGCGGTGTCACGGAAGGCGAACGGACGCAGTGCGAGGAAGAAGAGGGCGACGGTGTTCGACGAGGAAGAAGACGAGCAGATCGATCTGCGCCAGGTGCTGGAGGTTATATACCAGAGAAAATTACTCTCGGTGCCAGCCACCAACCGGGAGTAAAAACCCTTTACTCCCGGTGCGTTACTCCCGGTTGGTAACACGCATCGGGAGTAAAGGGTTTTTTTAGCAGGCCACGAAACTGCAGCCCACCTTTACTCCCGAGTGGGCTTCCCACCCGGGAGTAAAGGTGGCCTGCAGTTTCGTTTCCCGCCTGTTTTAAGCAATAGTCTTGTTAAATACAATAGAAATGCAATAGTTTTTGTTAAATACATAGTAAATTAAATAAAAGGCATAAAATTATTTTGTTAAAAATATGAATTTTCTTTTTGTTTATTGCACATAGGAAAAATCTATAACCTAACTTTTTTATTTTTTGTTAGAATTATAAAACATAATGTAACTAATATTTATTATTTCGTTAATGCAAAAATGTAGTGTTTAATTAAAATTATTAAAACTATTGGTTTTGGATAGGAAATTTGTTTTCACATCATTTTAACGTTAATATTTTAATTTTTTATCACTCAGTATCCTAATTTACCTTTTTGAGAGAGAAAACCCACCAAATCAAACATTGATTTAATTTGAAACATGACATAATAAACATCTGAATTCAAAATTATTACATAATATCCTAATTTACCTTTTTGAGAGAGAAATCCCACCAAGTTGCTGCGGGCCTTGGATGAGCACAGGCATCATAATGAACTTCCGCTTCATGCATAACCAAGGAGGAATGTTGTAGATACTTAGAGTAACAGGCCAAGTGCTATGACTGCTGTTCTGCTCTCCAAAAGGATCGATACCATCTGTACTTAAAGCAAACCTTAAGTTTCTTGCGTCATTTGCAAACTTCGGGAATTCTCTGTCGATTGCTCTCCACTGGGACCCATCAGCAGGGTGTCTCAACATATTGTCTACCTTACGGTCTTCTTTGTGCCATCATAACAATTTTGCATGTTCTTTGTTTCTGAACAGACGTTTCAAGCGTGGTATTATAGGAGCATAACACATAACCTTGGCAGGGATTTTCTTACGCGGACGTTCGCCCTCAACATCACCAGGGTCATCTCGCCTAATCTTATACCGCGACGCATGGCATACTGGGCATGCATCCAATTTCTCATACTCTTTGCCACGGTATAGGATGCAGTCATTAGGACATGCATGTATCTTCTCTATTTCTAGCCCCATAGGACAGACAACTTATTTTGCTTCATAGATAGTGGCGGGCAATTCATTGTACTTCGGAAGCATCTTCTTTTGGATTTTTAGTAACTCTCCAAATCCCTTGTCAGATACACCATTCTTTGCCTTCCATTATAGCAATTCTAGTGTGGTTCCCAACTTTTTCTGCCCTGCATCACAAGTTGGGTACAACAATTTCTTGTGATCTTCTAGCATCCGCTTGAACTTGATCTTCTCCTTTTCACTTTCACATTCTCTTTGTGCATCACGAATGACCTGACAAAGATCATCAGTCGGCTCATCTTCTGTGGCTACCTCTTCTTCAGCTTCTCCCATTGCAGTATCATTGAAGCACGCACCATCAGGAATAATATCATTGTCGTCCCATTGTTCTTCTTCACCTTCTTCCATTACAACACCGGTTTCTCCGTGCTTTGTCCAACAAATATAGTTTGGCATGAAACCCGACTTGAACAAGTGTGAATGAAGAGTCCTTGAGCAAGGATATTCCACCGTATTCTTACATATGGCACATGGGCAGCACATGAAACCGTCGCGTTTGTTTGCCTCGGCCGCACGTAACAAAGAATGCACGCCGTCAATGAACTCTTGGGAGCGGCGATCAGCATTATACATCCAATGACGGCTCATCTGCATTACATGACATAAATATCATATTAAAACCTAGATCATAATTAATTATTTATACAACATGCGTGCCACCACAAAAGATACAAATTTATGAAAGCATCGCTACAATGTAGACAATCCCAACTACCACTAAAAGAACTAAAGCTAAAATACATTTCAGGAGCACAAGGATTTCGCGACCAATCTCAACTAAAACAGACAGATCCCCCGATTGTGCAACATCTTTGGGCTTCTTCGGTTGGATCACTGCCTCATTAGCCGCCGTATCTGCCCGTTGTGCAAGATATTTTTGCACGAGTTCAACATACTCTTCCTCCCAGTAGAAGCCTGAACATCATCCACTGCCATCCCACTGAAATTAAAACAAAAAATTAGAACTTTAATCACAACCATCATGAAAATAGGTATAAACTAACCATAATCATTAAATACGATAAAATAACTCACATTGCGATCCGGACACTTGTAGAAGATACGATCCTTGTTGGGACCCTCCTTCTTCACTCGGTACTCCATCACAATCTTCGTCTCATCACGACACTTGCCGCATGGAATGAGAGGAAGGCCCGGCCTAAGTCGCTTTGGAAACCCATGAGAGGCCGAGGACCCGGAAGCAGTTGCCATCTACTCTCTATACTCATTTTTTAATACACTATAAATTTCTCCTTTTATAAACAAATAAAATTAACAAACTATAAAATTATCTAGATCTCTAAACAATGATATTTTTAATGGTCATTGTGTTCTCGTCTTTTACTGCGGCAGGTAAGTAATTCATATGATATTTCCATAAATTAACAGAAGAATGGGAATGTACACACATAACAGACTACTACGACGATATCGGGACGTGTGAATAAATAACCATCCGTACTAGTTGACCTTGCTTACGTGATCATCTTGGCGAGCATTTCTCCACCGGATGGCACCGTACTTGGCTACGGAAGAGCTCCAATTCTACGAGGAAGGGAACACGGTCTTCCACGACCGTTGCCGCTCTCCCTCGTAGAATCAAAGCTCCTCCTTGACGTCCGTTACCGCTCGGCAGAGAACATGCTCGCCAAAATGAACACGGTCCGCTAGTTCAACTAGTACGGATTTTCTATAATTTTCTAACTATTTTCTAAGTTTTTCATTTCATAAAAAGTTAAAATAAAAAGTACGGTGATTGACAGACTACTGTGATGATATCAGGACATGTGAATAAATAACCATCCGTACTAGTTGAACTTGCTTACGTGATCATCTCGGCGAGCATTTCTCCACCGGACGGCACCGTACTTGGTCAAGGAAGAGCTCTGATTCTACGAGGAAGGGAACACGGTCTCCCACGACCGTTGTCGCTCTCCCTCATAGAATCAAAGCTCCTCCTTGATGTCCGTTACCGCTCGACAGAGAACATGCTTGCCGAGCTAAACACGGTCCGCAAGTTCAACTAGTACGGATTTTCTATAATTTTCTAACTATTTTCTAAGTTTTTATTTATATATACTACGTTTAGGTACGGTGATTGACAGACTACTGCGACGATATCGGGACATGTGAATAAATAACCATCCGTACTAGTAAGGATTTGCTATAATTTTCTAACTATTTTCTAACTTTATATTTATAGATACTTTAACCTTCTTTCATGTAAATATGCAAGCTTGAAGTGATTTTGAGCTCAAATTGCTTACAAATGAAAAAAACCACAATAAAGAACCATAAATATATATAGTGAACAAAATGGCATAAGAAAATGGTAAAAAATGAGAGTATGAGATTGGTAACCTTTACAACTGAAGAATCGACGGAGGAATCAAAGAAATCAACGGAGGAATCAAAGAATGGATGGAGGAACAATGGAGGGAGGGAGGAAGCAAGAACACTACTGCAGTGAGCTTCAAAATGTGCTGAGCTCGGGCTCGGGGAGGAAGGAGGAGACGGCCGATTTATAAAGGGAGAACACTTAGTCCCAGTTGATGGATCCAACCGGGACTAAAGGTAACTTTCCAACTCCGGGCGCAGCCACGGCCCGGGAGTAGACCTTTACTCCCGGTTGGAGCCACCAATCGGGAGTAAAAGTATACCTTTAGTCCCGGTTGGTGGCTCCAACCGGGACTAAAGGTCCCTGCCACCTCTGTCTGGCGCAGTAGCCGTTGGGCAGGGACCTTTAGTCCCGGTTGGATCCACCAACCGGGACTAAAGGTATCTCTAGTCCCAGGCGCAAAAAATCCCGGGACTAGAGCCCATTTTGGCCGAGGATCAAAGGTCTGTTCTCTACTAGTGATCATACGATAGCTAATACAAACCAACAGACCATAAGAGTAGGGTATTATGTCATATTGACGGCTCGAACCTGTCTAACTCATGTGTCTCTATTGCCTTCTTATTCTTGATCTCACGCTCCCCTACCGATCAATCTACCTTCATGGGATACCACTCAGAGGACTGCCGATGATATTCTGTCGACAGTCCGGGTTGCCGTACTCTTGCTCGTACTCCTAGCGGCGGCATACTTCGTCTTCATGGCGACCAAAGTGGCATTCATCGATACGTCTTTGTGCATCTCAGAGATTGTTGAGGTGCATCCAGACATCCTGGTCGACCTCCTAGTTGTGTTGGCAGTGATGTTTGGCATGGTTGCCCCTAGCTCCACCCTAGAGGGGTTGCCTATCATCGCGGTGCTGGTCGGTGAAGCAACTTTGGCGGCGATCAGTTCTTGTGGCGACCGATCGGCGAATCGAAGTGGTGGAGTATGAAGGTCTCTGATCTTGGCAAATCTCATTGACCTAGCAGTGTGCCGCTTTAAGTATGGTGGTGACCTTGGCAAGTTCGAGCATCTACGGGAGGCAAGCAAGCTCGTTGGCGGCCATTGCTAGATTGGCGCTTGGAGTCTTGAAGACGTCATGGCCGTCAACGTGGAGAAACTCTTCGTTGAGGTTGCGCTGGAGTGGCCTTCCTTACAAGTCGAGCTACTACTCGGCCATCATAAGGGCATTTTTGTTTGCTCAGCGTTGTGCGTGGTTGATGTTCTAGTTCTCACGAGCAGCGCGTTCCTCCTCGGTCTCACCGTTTTAAGGGGGGCTATCAATGCTGACGTTGAAATCGCACCACCCCAGAAAGGGGGGAGAGGAACTTGCTCGGTGAAGGTTTTGGCGAGGGTCTCCATCAAGCCTTGGGACTCAGAGTCTGGATTCTCCTACGGGATGGTCTAGAGGGACGCTCTAGAGCATCGGCTGACATGGAGCATGTTGATGGCTGACGAAGGCTGGTCGGCGATCTGGTCGGTGAGAGGATGGATGTCTCCCACCTAGTCAGCGAATTTGCCCCTTAGGGCATCTTGGAAGGTGGCGGCGATGTTGGTCAGCCCGAAGGGTAGAGCTGCAACTCCCAGAGTTTTTCGAGCAGCCTTCGATATATTTGGATCGGAGGGTGGTTGGCACTGAACCAAAGTGTCTAGAGCCGATTCGGCGATGGAGAGGCAATCGGCGAGCTTCAGACCGACCTAGTCGATGGATTCGATTAGATCACCGTTGTTGATCTGCCTCCTCTGGTAGCGAGGAAGCGGGCGACGAGTTGCTGATGAAGGCGACCTCAGAGGTGGTTCTAAGATTGGATCTACAGTCGTAGGTGCGGGGATGATCAGCATAGAATTGATCTGCACCGGCTCAAGGAGCTCTCTGACTCTGTTAGCGTTGATGATCTAGGAGATCGATCCAACCGTGAAGATCTAGCCGGGCTATGGGAGGGACAAAGAGCCTATGGAAAAAAGCCATCTTGTTCGACAGGAAAACAGCACGCAAGCCCCTACCTGGTGCGCCAACTGTTGATAGAATATCATCGGCAGTCCTCTGAGGGGTATCCCACGAAGGTAGATTGATCGGCAGAGGAGCGTGAGATCAAGAACAAGAAGGCAACAGAGACACATGAGTTAGACAGGTTCAGGCCATTAGTATGACGTAATACCCTACTCCTGTGGCCTATTGGTTTGTATTAGCTATCATATGATATTGCGTGAGTTTGGAGGGGGTCTCTGCCTGCCTTATATAGTCTGGAGAGCAGGGTTACAAGTCGGTTAGATCTGAGAGATAACCAGAAAGTAATAACTGATTACAGGAATCTTGGAATCATACATATCCTAATAGATCAAAGGTGATATGTATGATTCCAGATGTCTTGCGGGAGGCGCTGAGCAGAGTCGTGCCCCGCAAGGCTTCGTCTTGTGGGCTGGGCCGCCCCTGGGGGCATAGCCCATGTGGTCAGCCATGGGTATCCAGGGTCATGCCCCCCACACATGGTGATGACGCCATTTAGTCCTAGTATCTTCAACTTTAGGTAGGTGTAGTTGGGGACCGCCATGAACTTGGCGTAGCATGGCCACCCCAAGATGGCGTGGTAAGACCCCAGGAAGTCCACCACCTCAAAGGTAAGTACCCCCGAGCAGAAATTGGCTTAGTTGCCAAACATGACAAGTAGGTCGATCTACCCAAGCAGGTACACCTACATCCCTGAGATCATGCTGTGGAAGGGAGAGCTCACTTGGTAGAGCTCCGACCAGGGGATGCGCATGGTGCCGAGGGTGTCGACGTAGAGGATATTGAGACCGCTACCTCCGTCCATTAGCACCTTGGTTAGGTGCTTTTTGTGGATGATGGGGTCAACAATGAGCAGGTAGCGACCCAATCTGGCGATGTGGGAAGGGTGGTCCCTTTGATCAAAGGTGATATGAGATTCTGACCAGCGAAGGAATGTGGGGACGACCGTCTTGGCGGCGCATGCCTCTCTATAGTGCACTTTGTGCTTGCGCTTGGAGTGGATGGCATCGGATCCCCCGAAGATCATGATGCATTCCTCAGGATTAGGGAAGCTATCCCCATCCTTGCCCACCGTGCCTCCTTTCTTGGCTATGACCTCCTTGCCCTTTCCTTCTTTCGACCCACTGACCTATCGCAGGAAGCGCTTGAGGAGCTCGCAATCCTTGTAGAGGTGCTTGATGAGGTATGTGTGGTTGGTGCATGGACTATCCATGAGCTTGTCGAAGTTATCGGGCTGGCCCTGCTGGGGCTGCTTGCCTGAGCGATTTGCCATGGTGACCAACGCAGAGTTGGCCAATCGTCGTCGATCCTTCTTGTTCTTTTTGCCCCTCTATGTGGAGGGGCCCTTGTCTTGATCGTCATGCTTGTCCTAGCCCTCGTTGAAGACTGCTTTGGCTGCCTCCTCACCGGAGGCATGGTTCGTGGTGATGTTGAGTAGGTCACGGGTGGTTTAGGGCTTCAAGCAGACAAGCTTTTGAATCAAAGACTCATAGGTTGTCCCAAAGAGGAACATGCTGATGATGTCCACATCGATGACATCAAGGAGGGAGTTGCATCATTTGGAGAACCTACAGATGTAATTCTACAGGGACTCATTGGGCTCCTAGTGGCAGCTCTTGAGGTCCCAGGAGTTCCTAGGGTGGACATACGTCCCTTGGAAATTCTCGACGAATATCCTCTTAAGGTTTGCCTAGTCGTGGATGCTGTCATGTGGGTAGAATTTGAGCCATGCTCGAACATGTTCCCCCAAACAGATGGGGAGGTACTGAATGATGAAGTGGTCATCATCCACTGCTCCGACTCAATAGGCGAGCCAGAAGTCTTTGAGCCATATACCGAGGTTCGTCTCCCTGGTATACTTGGCGATGTTGGTAGGTGGTCGGAAGCGCTACGAGAACGACGCTCTCTGGATGTGTCATCCAAAGGCCCATGGTCCTAGGCCATCCAAGCTATGACTCCGATTATCAGGTCGGCGACCACGCCTATGGTGTATCTCACCAGTCCCCTCGATGGTTTGGCCAGATCCCATGCTGCATGCTCTCACCATCGTTCGATGGACGTCATCGTCATACTAGGCCTAACACCGATTGTAGATGACGCTACGAGCGTCTCAGTTCAGCCCGAGGCGTTCGCGCATAGGGGTTCAGTGTGGAGCAAGTGCTAGGTTAGGTCATGGCGCAGCTGCGGCCTCCTATTCCACACCCGATGGCTATAGCGGCGAGCAGATGGAGTGATGCATCTGGTGTGTCCCCGCCCCCCTAGTGGGGAGAGAGGCCATGAATCAGTGACATGACATGGAGCTCTCCGCCTATTGAACGGCAGCGATCTCCACTAGCGCCTAGAGGTTCTAGTGGACCACCTGCTCTTGTGGGTCGATAGGCTCAGGAAGGCCGCGTAGAAGCATCACCGCCACGGCGATGTTCTGGCTAGCCCAAGCAAATTATGGGGGATCATCCCCCCCCCCATCCATGATGTTGTGCTGGACCTAGCGGGCATGACCCTAGGCGCCGCTCACCGAGTTACGTGCATGGGGCGCACCATGGTGCGCTAAGCGTGCTGGTGCAGGTGGCGGCTAGTTCTACCACCTTTGTCATAGCTCCTTGTCATGCTCCTAGGCACATGCGAGGGCATCCATGCGAGGGTCTAGAGGGGTGTGGGTCTAAAGAGACTCCACCACCATCTATGGCTGTCCTAGAGCGTCCTCCATAGCGCACTTGTGGGATAGAGGGTGGCTAGGTGCCATGATGTCATCGGTGCTGGAGCCGTCGCTCTCAACATCGTCATCCATGAGGTCATGAAAAGAGACAGGAGCGTAGTCCGCCATCCCCACAAATTTAGATGTGAGAGGGGGTAGCGCTAGCATCTTTCGGAGCCCCTATGTGTACGCATCCGTGGGGGACACAAGGCCATAGGGGAACCGATGAAAGGTCCTTGTATGGTTTTGGTAATTGAGTGACAACCTAGGTGGACTAATTGTGTTTATGTGAGATACACAGGTGATTAGTCCACAGGTACATGTGTGTGAGCAACATATGCCATGAAGGTGAAAATGGCTTAGAGATGTTGCAAAGCTCACACATGTGAGGATGAAGGAGCTCATTGCACATGAGACATAACATTGAGTCATGTGATCAAGGTGGAGAAGATCAAGACAAGACTTGGCTTGATGGACCGGTTGCAAGCGTGAAGGGCAAGTCGAAGGCTTTGGAGTGATGGACCGCGTGGCGGTGAAGCTTGAGCAAGACTTGGCGCCGATGGACGAAGGCAACAGTGAAAAGCAAGTGAAGTCAAGATCGATGAACCAATATGACCACGTGATGATATGAAGTGGATCATATCATTATTGATCGTGTTGGTGCATGTGTTGCATCGACATTGGAGGAGATGGAATGGAATGCGCAAGGCAAAGGTATAACCTAGGGCATTTCATTTCACCGGTCATAGGTGTGTAGAGAAGTTGATGACCGGGTTTAGGATAGATGGCCGTACTATCAAGAGGGGCAAACTTGTTTGCATATCGGTTATCTAGTGCCACTCGAGTGATCTAACTTTGCATCGTTGCTAGGATCAAGTGGCGTCGCAAGTTGAGTGGCTAACACCCTTGAAAATATTTGTGAAAATATGCTAACACATGTGCACAAGGTGATACATTTGGTGGGTGGCACATTTGAGCAAGGGTGAAGAAGTTAGAGGTGAAAAGGAGTTAGTCGCGCTGGTCATAGAGTGACCGGACGCGTCCGGTATGGAGATCGAACATGTCCGTTATGTGGCTTAGGACTGAACTGCATAGTGTGATCGGACACGTCCGGTCGCCACACCGGACGCGTCTGGTGTGAATCAGCAAAATCGGTGTTCGGTGGAACAGTCAATCAGACGCTGGCTGCGTCCGGTCCGGTGTGACCGGACGCGTCCGGTCGTCCGTGGGTGCTTACTATACTCGACTGGACACTGAGGCTCAGCGTTCGGTCAGTTTCTAACAAATGCGTCCGGTCGGCCCTGGAGGCTTACTGGACTCGACCGGACTCAGCGGCTGAGCGTCTGATCATTTCGGACTATGCGTCCGGTCGCCTTGTCAGAGAGCCATTGGAGGCAACGGTAGGACACGTGGCGGTGAGACAGCTACCGGACACGTCTGGTATAGCGATCGGACACATCCGGTGTAGGGCCGGTGCAGCGTCCGGTCGACCCGAAAAACGCCCAGTGAAGGGGTAACGGCTAGTTTTGCCCATGGGGTTATAAATAGAAGCCGTGGTTAGCCTTTGGCCAAGAGCTTGGACGAGGGGAGCACACTAGAGCCTTGGTGGCTTGTGTGGTAGTGCTTGGGAGCCCTCCATCTCACACATACTTGATAGTGATCATCTGATTATGTGAGTGAGTGATTCTAGTGCGATTGCATCGTGAGGTTGCATCGAGTGGCACTAGGTGATCGAGTTGCAAGCCAGTGGTGCTTGTTACTCTTGGAGGTTGCCACCTCCTAGATGGCTTGGTGGTGGTCTCTGTCAAAGTCCGCAAGAAGCTTGTGCGGCGCTCCGGAGAAGTGCTTTGTGAGGGGCATTGTGCGCACCCCGCAGGAGCTATGAAGAGCAACTTTAGTAAAGCATGTCATTGAGCTACCCTCACTTCCAGGGTAGGTTATTGTGGTGCCCGATGTGTGGGCTTGGCGTGTGATGCCAATTAGCCGCTAAACCACCAAGTGAGCAGTCAACACAACGGGGACTAGCGTGTTGGCAAACACGTGAACCTTGGGAGAAAAATCATCGTGTCAACCTTGTTCTTCCCATTGGTTTGCATCCCCGTTACACAAGCTTGCGATTACTTTCATATACATTGAGCTTGTGTTGTTGCTTTTGCAATTAGTTAGCTTGTGTAGCTTGTTAGTTACCTTCTTGCTTGTGTAGCATAGAAGTAGCTCCCTTGCATGGCTAATTTGGTTTGTGTAACCTTGTTAGTCATATTGCTTAGTTTGTGTAGCTAAGTAATTGCGCTCTCTAATTTGGCATTGGTTGCCTTGTTATTGAGCATTGCTAGTGAGCATTAGGTGGCTTTGTGATTTTGCTTACTAGCATGTGTAGGAGCTCCCTTGTTGCTTAAAGTACTAGTGGCATAGGTTTGTGTGACCTTGCTCCTAGAATTGGTTAGGTGAGCTTTAGCTAGCTAGCACCTTTGTTGCTTGATTAGGATCTTTGGAAGGTGCTAGAGAACATAGATAGAGGGGTGTAGTCTTGGCCAGACCGATAGTTATAATTTCGCACTTGTTTCGGTTAGCCGACGCAATTAATTTTAGAAAGGACTATTCACCCCCCCCTCTAGTCCGACATCTCGATCCTTCAAGTGGTATCAGAGCCCGGTCTCTCATTTGTGGTCTTCACCGACCCGAGAGGATGGCGGCTTATGGGCTAGATGTTGATTGTCCACACATTTTTTATGGCACACACTTTACATGATGGAAAAATTGGATGATATGCAATTTTAAGTTTATTTGCCCTCAAATGTGGTGGATGGTAGATGTAGGCTTTTCTCATGTGTTGGATGAAGATAATCTAACTCAAGCACAAGAGAAATGCCTAGATCTCGACATCCAAGCTACTAACATCATGTATAGATCTTTGCATGATTGCATATTTGGAGAGATCATCAACATGAAGACCGCCCATGAGATTTGGAGTTATCTCAATAAGAAATATGGGACGGTCTCCGATGATGAAGATGTGCCCAAGATGGAGGCGCATGAGTGTGTTGAGCATGACCACAATTCGGTGATTGTGGAAGATTGCTCCACCTCATGGTCAAGTGAAGATGATAATGATCATGTCACAAGATCACTTGACAAGATTGATGATGATGCCACAAGTGATGCCAATGATGATGCTACTCCATGTACACTTGATGGTGATAATGATGAATCATGCTCGGGCTACGAGAGTGATGATTCTTCAAGCTCTCCAACTACATCACATTGCTTCATGTCACAAGGTGACACTAAGGTATCTAATGCAAATGTGATTGATCTTGATTCATATGATGAGCTTCTAGATAGATATGGTTGCATGATCAAAGCTTTAGAAAAAGAGATGACTAAAACCGAGAAATTGAAAAATGAAAACTATTTTCTAAAGAACACATGTGAACAACAAAAGCATCTACTTTATGTTACTACTTGTTCACATGAGGAGCTAAAAGTGGCTCATGAGGAACTTAGTGTTGCTCATGATAACTTGGTACAAGACCATGCTTTTCTCACTATGAAGATTTCTAATGGAAAAACTAAAACTAGTGAGAGTTCATCACATGGGTCAATTGATCAATCACATTTTGTTACTAACCCTTGTGATGTAGGCAAGAAGCATGTATCCACCTCTTGTGATAATTTATTAGATATGCCATGCTCTTCACAAATAGATGCTTGTTCTACTTCTATGTCTTGTGAGACTAACATTTTGAAGGAGAACATTGAGCTTAAAAGTGAAGTGAAGAAATTGAGCAACAAGCTAGAGAGGTGCTACAACTCTCAAGTCACCTTTGAGCACATGTTGAAGACTCAAAGAAACTATGGTGACAAGTGTGGCCTTGGCTTCAAGAAGAAGATGACAAAGGGAGAAAGAAAGAGAGAGAGAAAGATGAAGAAGCTACAACAAAGAAAGCTCTCTCATACCATGTGCTACCGGTGTCATGAAGCGGGACACCATGCAAATAGTTGCCCTAACATTGAGAAGCTCAAGAATATAAAAGAAGAAGAAAGGCTAAAGCATGTCAAGTGCTTCAAGTGCCACACTTAGGGTCATCTTACCTCAATGTGCCCAACCAAGCAATTGGTGAAGCAAAAAGTGAAGCCCCAACCAAAGCCACAAGTTGAGCAAGAGAAGACACCCCAAGTTTAAATCAAGATCAACCATGAAGATGGTGGTGACTTGATGATAAAGAAGAAGAAAACAAGAAGGGGTGGAAAGGCAAGGCATCCAATGCAAACTCAAGATGCCAAGATGATGAGCAAGAATGAAGATGAGAAGAAAGATTATGCTCACATCAAGTGCCTCAAGTGTGGAAGTACAGGACGCTTTGCCTCTAAGTGTCCTACCAAGCTTGAGAAGATGGCTCAAGCAATCCATGAGAGGCAAGGCAATGAGAAGCACCACATGAGCAAAGAAGAGAAGGCTCAAGCAAAGAGAAAGTGCTACTCATGCCGGGAAAGGGGACACATGGTACATTCATGTCCCCTAGGTAACACTCCTAAGCCTATTTCAATTGATGATGATTCTATGCTTAGGAAGGATGGCAATGGTACCTCATTGGTTGCAATTGCAAAATATCCCGCTATTCATACTAAGGCTACGCCTAAGTATGTTGCTCCTAACTTGAGAGGACCCAAACTAGTTTGGGTACCATCAAAAAGTGGATGATTGTTTATAGGTACCAACGGCATTGGAGGCTTGGTTCAAATGATATTTATCTTGTTGATCAGGTAGTTGAGCCAAGTATTGCTAAGTGATGATCATTATCCCAATGCCATGAAAAATTGAGTGAAGTCCAAGTGCTATCAACATACAAGTGCTATAATTCAAGTTATTGATAATTCATTGGATATATTTGATGACTTGCAAATAATTGAGTTGAAGCTTGCTAGTTGGATGATCATGAGCTAACCAAGGTATATCTCTTGTTGATCATTTCATTTGGGTGCATATGAGTTGATTGAATTGGATAAATATGCAAAGTTGCTTGCTATAAGTTGATTGAATGGATAATTGCTTAGTAATCAAGTTTGGATTGATCTGTGTTGGATAAGCTCATAAGATGACTTTTAGTAACTGGTTTGAATGGATTTATGTCTTGTGAAAGTATTCAAACGAGTTAGTTTCAAGTTTGATTCACATTTGATGAAGTATAGCTCAAGTGATTGAAATCTGTCCTATAATTGAGAATCTGAGCTAGCTATGATCTTAGCCATATTTGAGTAATCAAAACCTATTGGATTGGCATAAAAATTGGTGTACATGCTCTAGACTTATGGTATAAGATGCTGTACAATTTTCATGAGAATTGGATAAGAAATGCTTCGGTTTTGGAGTGGATCTTGTCAGCTATAGTGCAACAGTTTTCAGCATGTAGCAATGGTGGAAGAATTGATATATGGCAGCAACCTAGAAGTCAAATAAAGCTCAAATTTTTACAGCTGCTAGATGACTTAGTAAATAACATCTTCACCAAATTTCGTGGTATTTGGATTTACACTTTGGGAGATATGCTTATTTCTTTGAAGGGTACAAAATCTGTCAGAAAAGTGACAAATGTTGGATTGATCTAGAGTCACTTTGATTGAAAGGTCCTCAAGTTAGAAACATGTTTACAAGTGTTTGAGGTACCTAAGTTTGGTTTTGAGATGATCTAGAAGCATGACAAGATATGAGTACAAGGCTATTTGATTGTGGAGTGTACTTTGCACACATTCGGTACTCAAATTGAAAGATCAAGATCAAACTCAAGATAAAGTTGAAGTTTAAGTTCTAGTGACTATTGGAAATCATTTGGTAGAAAGAAAAGGACTTAAACAAGAAGAAAGAAAAGGACTTAAAGAAGGAATCAAGGTTACTCACCAAGTTAAGTCCATCACTTGGATCAATCAATCAAGTCATTTCAAGTGAGTATCAAGAATGATTCTTGGAGAGAGGTCACTTCTCCCTAGTGTAGGGGCTTGCCGCCTATGTGTAGATGAACCAAGTGTGGTACTTGGAAGGCTAACATAGAAGTGGTGATCCAAGGAATATTTGAGATGCTTAGTTGAAGCAATCAAAAGTGCTGATCAAGAAAAGCAAGCAACACCCAAAAGAGAGCTAGTCATGATATTCCAAGTGGTATTCTCAAATTGATGCTCTCATGCAAGCAAAAATCAAAAGACAAAGCAAGCCAACCACAACAAGAAAGTGCACTTGATCATAAGTGGTATTCATTTCATATGGGTGAAGAATAAAATTCAACATGGTATCTATTGGTCTTCACCAAGCTTATAATTGGACTTCACATTGCTATTGGAGTAATGAATTGGAATCTATGTGACTATCCTCTACTCCAACATAGCAAAGGTATCATTGTAATGTGCATGATCATTTCATCCCTTACTAGTATGCGGTTAGTGCATATAATACATGCTTCATAGGATCATGCATAACAAATGAAATGTTTAAATTCATAGCCTACCACTATTGCTTGAATGATTAATTGATCTAGTGGTTAGTATATGAATTTGCTCATGAGTTAGTAAACCCAAGTACTTGATTTAATTTGGATTGCCAATAAGTGACAAGTACAACATTGCCAAGATAACCCTTGTAAGAGGTGTGAAGAAGCTTGTCATTGGTTCAAACCGGACTTGGAAGCTTAGGCAAATCAATTTAGTTCAAGTCAATCGTAGAAGCTCATGATAGTGATAAGAGTACAAGCACAAGACAACAATGCAAATGGATATCTAGTTTGTTTGTTTCAAGTGGTATCTAGACTCAAGTATTTCATCAAGATTTCATAAGTGATGCCTAGATCAACTCACAAGTGATATCCTATAAGTGGTACTCATAAAGATAGCAAATGTTCAAGAAATGGTCTTTATTGATAAATCCAACAAGTGGTTCCAAACTAGAAGATTCTTTCAAGAGGTATCTACTTCATACAAGTGGTATTACATCTATATATGATATCAACCATGAAAGACGATGGTTCCACAAGTGATCCTCAACTTTAAGTGATCATCAAATGAAGAATGCATCCCTCACCTACAAGAGCTCAAGTGTATCAAATGGCTGACCCATGCTATCACATAGGGAGAGATATACCACAAATTGATATCAAGATCAAATATCCTATTTGTGGTATTTCAAGAAGCCCTACACAAGATACAAGTGATACAAGTTACAAGTGGTGTCATTCCAACAAACAAGTGATGTCCATAAAAAATGCAAGATTCAAGCCTCAACCATCTACCCCAAACGTATACCTTTGCATCAATGAGAAGCTCACCTTTTATGGAAATTGATGACAAAGGGGGAGAGATTGTACAAAGATATGAAAGCTTTGAGATTGAGATTGTACAAGGGGGAGAGATAAGATATAAAATCTCAAAGAAGTAGAGGTTGGACATGGACATGGACAAAGAGGGAGCAACATTGAAGAAAAGAGATGGATCAAAATTCTTGGACAAGAGAAGCACACAAGTAGGGGGAGCAAGCTCATGAACTTTGATTGATTGCATTTGATGTGTGCATATTCATGTGCTTGCTTGCATTGCATAAGCTTTCAAATTCAATATGCATGCTTGTGTGGTGTATGCTAGTTGTAGAACTTGAATGATGATTTGATAACTAGCATGCATAGGATAATAGCTAGACACTTGGTATGGTTTTCAAGTAATGCTAGTGCCTTGCTTTTAATGTTGATCTCACAAGGTATCTAGTGTTTTATTTCCAAGTGATATCTAGCTAACCATGGTGTTAAGGATGAACTTAAAGGTGCAACTCTGATTGGTATCACGCTTCAAAGGTTTATTCTATACACCTTAGCATCATTTGATAGTAATTACTCTCCCACAATTTTAAACTATGCATATGTGCAAGCTTCAAAACAAATACTATAGCACATATGTAGGGGGAGCTAATACTACCATCTCGGGTTTGTGGTACTTGTCCAAAATCATTTTCACATGGTAAAATTGCTTGGGCAAGCAACATGAATCCAAAAGAGCTTAATTTCCATATCTTTGTAGAGTTGTCATCAATTACCAAAAAGGGGGAGATTGAAAGGTCCTTGTATGGTTTTGGTAATTGAGTGACAACCTAGGTGGACTAATTGTGTTTATGTGAGATACACAGGTGATTAGTCCACAGGTACATGTGTGTGAGCAACATATGCCATGAAGGTGAAAATGGCTTAGAGATGTTGCAAAGCTCACACATGTGAGGATGAAGGAGCTCATTGCACATGAGACATGACATTGAGTCATGTGATCAAGGTGGAGAAGATCAAGACAAGACTTGGCTTGATGGACCGGTTGCAAGCGTGAAGGGCAAGTCGAAGGCTTTGGAGTGATGGACCGCGTGGCGGTGAAGCTTGAGCAAGACTTGGCGCCGATGGACGAAGGCAACAGTGAAAAGCAAGTGAAGTCAAGATCGATGAACCAATATGATCACGCGATGATATGAAGTGGATCATATCATTGTTGATCGTGTTGGTGCATGTGTTGCATCGACATTGGAGGAGATGGAATGGAATGCGCAAGGCAAAGGTATAACCTAGGGCATTTCATTTCACCAGTCATAGGTGTGTAGAGAAGTTGATGACTGGGTTTAGGATAGATGACCGTACTATCAAGAGGGGCAAACTTGTTTGCATATCGGTTATCTAGTGCCACTCGAGTGATCTAACTTTGCATCGTCTCTAGGATCAAGTGGCGTGGCAAGTTGAGTGGCTAACACCCTTGAAAATGTTTGTGAAAATATGCTAACACATGTGCACAAGGTGATACACTTGGTGGGTGGCATATTTGAGCAAGGGTGAAGAAGTTAGAGGTGAAAAGGAGTTAGTCGCGCTGGTCACAGAGTGACCAGACGCGTTTGGTATGGAGATGGGACACGTCCGGTATGTGGCTTAGGACTGAACTACACACTGCGACTGGACGCGTCCGGTGTGAATCAGCAAAATCGGTGTTCAGTGGAATAGTCGATCGGACGCTGACTGCGTCTGGTCCGGTGTGACCGAACGCGTCCGGTCATCTGTGGGTGCTTACTGTACTCGACCGGACACTGAGGCTCAATGTCTGGCCAGTTTCTAACAGACGCGTCCGGTCGGCCCTGGAGGCTTACTGGATTCGATCGGACTCAGCGGTTGAGCGTCCGGTCGTTTCGGACTATGTGTCTGGTCGTCTTGTTAGAGAGCCGTTGGAGGCAACGGTAGGACACGTGGCGGTCAGACAGCTACTGGACACGTCTGGTATAGCAACCGGACATGTTCGGTATTCACGATTGGTGCGTCCGGTGCAGTGTCCGATGCTGCGTCCGGTCGACCCGAAAAACGCCCAGTGAAGGGGTAACGGCTAGTTTTGCCCATGGGGTTATAAATAGAAGCCATGGTCGGCCTTTGGCCAAGAGCTTGGACGAGGGGAGCACACTAGAGCCTTGGTGGCTTGTGTGGTAGTGCTTGGGAGCCCTCCATCTCACACATACTTGATAGTGATCATCCGATTATGTGAGTGAGCGATTCTAGTGCGATTGTATCATGAGGTTGCATCAAGTGGCACTAGGTGATCAAGTTGCAAGCCAGTGGTGCTTGTTACTCTTGGAGGTTGCCACCTCCTAGACGGCTTGGTGGTGGTCTCCGTCGAAGCCCGCAAGAAGCTTGTGCGGTGCTCCGGAGAAGTGCTTTGTGAGGAGCATTGTGCTCGCCCTGTGGGAGCCACAAAGAGCAACTATAGTAAAGCGTGTCATTGAGCTACCCTCACTTTTAGGGTAGGTTCTTGCGGTGCCCGACGTGCGGGCTTGGCGGGTGATGCCAATTAGCCACCGAACCACCAAGTGCGCGGTCGACACAACGGGGACTAGCGTGTTGGCAAACACGTGAACCTCGGGAGAAAAATCATCGTGTCAACCTTGTTCTTCCCATTGGTTTGCATCCCCGTTACACAAACTTGCGATTACTTTCATATACATTGAGCTTGTGTTGTTGCTTTTGTAATTAGTTAGCTTGTGTAGCTTGCTAGTTACCTTCTTGCTTGTGTAGCATAGAAGTAGCTCCCTTGCGTGGCTAATTTGGTTTGTGTAACCTTGTTAGTCATATTGCTTAGTTAGTGTAGCTAAGTAATTGCGCTCTCTAATTTGGCATTGGCTGCCTTGTTATTGAGCATTGCTAGTGAGCATTAGGTGGCTTTGTGCTTTTGCTTACAAGCATGTGTAGGAGCACCCTTGTTGCTTAAAGTACTAGTGGCATAGGTTTGTGTGACCTTGCTCCTAGAATTGGTTAGGTGAGCTTTCGCTAGCCCGGCACCTTTTTTGCTTGATTAGTATCTTTGGAAGGTGCTAGAGAACATAGATAGAGGGGTGTAGTCTTGGCTAGACCGATAGTTATAATTCCGCACTTGTTTCAGTTAGCTGATGCAATTAATTTTATAAAGGACTATTCACCCCCCCTCTAGTCCACCATCTCGATCCTTCAACCGGTCGTATGGCGGTGCGGCAGGGACAACGGGGTCCCTCTAGAGAGTCGGTAGAAAATACAAAAAAGCAAGTAAAGAACTGTATGTACATTACTCACAGTGGGGTTTGAGCCCAGCGTGGGCTCGGAGTGAAGCGTAGGTGCCTCGTCGGAGAGGTCGCTGGGTGGCCTAGAGCTGACAGAGAGCGCTCCTCCTCTGATGGGCGTCGGGACAAGTGCCTCCTCACGGAGGTGAAGCACGCCGAGCTGGTCGGTGACGAAGTCCAGGCTTCCAAAGAGGAAGGCCTGGGATGGCTCGAAGACGGGAGAAACCCACATCCCAACAGGTGGGAGCTTGGGAAACTCTAGCGAGCCAAAGCGAGTCGTATCGCTTGAGCCCGCCTTACTAAAGATGGCTGAAAGGTGGGCCATCCGATGACCAAAAGCGTGAACGTACGGTGTCCTCCCCACGGACGGCGCCAACTATCGATGTAGAAAGTGACCAACACGTAAATATTTGTAGTTTTGCCGTACGTTGTGATTGGATGTGGCCTAGCACTCAATGACGTAGGATTTATACTGGTTCAGGCAACGTGCTCTACATCCAGTTTGAGTCGGTCGGTGACTTTATTCCTAAGTCCAGGTGCTCAAAGTTTGGTGTGGGGTTACAAATGAGAGGGAGTAAGATGGGGGTGCAAGAGGTCTGGTCAGACTTTGGACCAAAGGGCCGAGAGAGACGGGAGCTCCTACGTGCGCTAAGTATTTGAGCGTGTGCTCTGTTGGAATCATTCGAATCGTAGGTTGTTCGAATCGTTCGTGAATCGACCGATGTGTGGTTGAATCATCCATCTTTTGGAGAGAGCGCATCCCTTTTTATAGATGAAGTGGGCAGGTTTACAAGCGGGAGTGTGAGAGAAAGAGTGTGTGTGTGCTATCCAGTCTTGTTGCCCACGCCGTCATGTACAAGGTGGTTTGTCGATGCCCATAACATTGTTGATGCTCAGATGCATGTGGTAGGTTCCATCATCTTCTTCTGGTATGGCAGATGTCAACGCCTACCATACTATAGCATAAATGTCGGTGCCCACAATATTGTTCATGTTCTGACATGTTTGGAAGGTTGTAGTGCATCCTTCTAACATGACCTAACAATACTATCATGCACGCATGCAGGGTATGACCCTTGATATTGCGGTTGACTGGAGCGCCCTGCCTTACTTGCTCTGTTCATTTTCTAGGTTTTGACCAAGCGGGCATCCCTAGTCGGTCATTCCCTAGTTGGTTCTGGCCTTTCGACGCGTGCAGGGTACGACCCTTGATATTGTGAGTCGGAGTCATTGGCGAGCGTCATTCCTTCTCGACCAGGCCTTCCGGCCGGAGAGGTGGGCCAGAGTCAGAAGCGAGCGTCGGAGTCAGAGGAGAGCTGGCCAAGCCTTCCAGTCAGAGAAGTGAGCGCTAGAGTCAAAGGCGATCATCGTTCCTTCTTGGCCAGGCCTTCCGGTCGAAGAGGCGGGCCAGAGTCGGAGGTGAGCTGGCTAGGCCTTCCAGTCGGAGAAGTGAGTGCAGGAGTCGAAGGCGAGCTGGTTAGGCCTTCTAGTCGGAGAGGCGGGCCAGAGTCAGAGGTGAGCGTCGGTCCTCCTTGGCCAGGCCTTCTGGTCGAAGAGGCGGGCCAAAGTCAGAAGCCAGCGTGGTTCCTCCTTGGCTGGGCCTTCTGGTCAGAGAGGTGGGCCGGAGTCGGAAAGCAAGCGTCGTCCTCTCTTTGGCCAGGCCTTGCGGTCGGGGAGGCAGGCCAGAGTTAGAAAGCGACCGTGGTTCCTCCTTGGCTAGGCCTTCCAGTCAGAGAATGGATCGCCCTTCTAGCCTATCGTTAGGTTTTTGGGCCGGCCTAGGAGTTGCGCGTCGTTTGCAATATCGTCTGCTGGGCCAAGCTTTTGCTGTGAAGCGGGTCCATGAGGGACCCTGGGTTTATGAACCCGACAATATTAGATGCAAATTAGAGTTTAAATTATCTTTCATAATAGCTAAAGTGGGTAACTTAGATGCAAATTTATTTTATGTGTTTTTAATAATAATGGTAGAGGTGAATGATTTTAGACAACATAACAGATTTATCGGTAATGCTCTGGTCAGCACATCCGATTGTCCGGGCGTTGCATTCACGGGCCGCGGCACCAGCCCAACTTGCGTATCGCCTTGTTCACTTGCCTCTAACCTTATCCTGCTACTCCATTCTCTAGAAGGCTCTCCACCGTAGTGCCACGAAATCGTACTCCATCGCAACCACGCTCTGTAGCGCCACAATCATGGGGTGGTTCCTCTGCTGGCCGCTGGCCATGCCAATGCTCCACGGAGTCTGTAATCCATGGTGCCCTAAGGCCAGCCATAGCCCCATCACGCCCCCTAGCCGGTCCGCAGCTGCACCTTGCCCGGTCCGCGCCAACGCGGTGATGTCCCCTAGCCGATCCACCGACGACATTAAGCTCCATCACCGGGCTCGAAGAAACGGAGGGTGGCTCTGCTCCAGCTGCCGCCCCATCGGGCCCCTTGGCCGGTCCGTAGCTGCCCCTACCCGGTCCGCTCCATGGCTGCGGTGTCCCTTGTCGGTCCGCTGACAGCACAAAGCTCCATCGCCAGGCTTGAAGCAACGGAGGGCAGCTCCGCTCTGGCGCCGCTGCGCTCAACAACTATCATGCCCCTTGGTCGGTCGCTCTGCGCCACCGACGAGCTCTAGACCGATGTACTTCACACGCCAATGAACCTCCATTTCTCCCAAGCAGTAAAGAGATGTTGCGCTAAAAGCGCATGTTGCAAGCGTACATTTCAAAATGTTTCATAGGTATATTGCAAGTGTTTCATATGGATGTTGCAAAAGTAGATCGGGATGTTGCATTTGTTGCAATGGTTTAGACACGTATGTTGTAAGAGTCTGTTCTCAATGTTTCATCTGTTTTCAGACGTATGTTGCAAGTGTGTTTATCTGGATGTTGCATATGTTTCACACATATGTTGCAAGTGTTTTATCTCGATGTTGCGTATGTTTTGCTATGGTTTTCAAGTGTTTTCAGGTGTTTTTTGCAAGTTTTTCATCTGTCTTCTTTTGTGTTGCAAGTGTTGCATCTAGATGTTTCAAAAGTAAATGTAGTGTTGCACATGTTGCTATGGCTATACACGCACATTTCAGGTGTATGTTTTAAGTGTTTCATCTGTTTCAGACGCATGTTGCATTTGCAAGTGTGTTCAATTAGATGTTTCAAAAGTAGATCTCGAGGAAGCACATGTTGCTGCTGCTAGTGCGCCGCCATAGGTCACCGTGCCGCCGTGGGTCACCGCACACACCTGCTGCTGCGTGCATACGGGCGTGTGAAAAGGAGTGGGCTCGGGGTGGTCCCCGCGCATGCGTGGGCCCACACGTCCTCTGAAGCGGGTTGGGTGCGTCAGGCATGGGTTCGGGAGCACCGTCCAATGCTAGCGCTTCGGATCGGACGTCAGGACACTAGCAAGTCTCTAAATTTGTTGGCTATTAATGACAATAATGATTAGAGTCTCCCAAATTTAAAGTGTAATATTTCTTATTTTTGTATGAATTTTTCGTGCTGCGTCTCTTAAGCAGTAATGTGTTTTGCCCAGTTGGAGGTATCACGGGGTCTCAAGCTACGTAGGTCATTGTTTTTGGCAAAGTGTGAAAGCAAAGTGGCCACCTTGGCAAAGTGGTATGGTGGACCTGGAACCCTTGGCAAAGTCTTTGCAAGTCTGAATTCATCTTAGTGAAACCTAAGCATATTTTGTCCTGTACGTAAAACTAGAGCTGCATGGGCATGGCCTATTCTCAGTGGAAATGTGGAATCGACGCCATTCAGCATGCAGCACGAACCAGATCAACAGCCAGTTAGCAATAGTACCCGTGTCGCCGACACTAAACAAAAAAAAACATGCATGCCGCAAAATGCCAGTCATCCATCATCAAAACCATCGAAAATCATCATATCCGGGTAGTAGCATGCATGCACGCAAAATTTTCTCATGGCCATCATAGGCACAGGCAGCAGCGCGGGGTGCAGCAGCACGCGGCGCTGCACCTGGGGCAGGCGCAGGTGCAGTCGCACGAGCAGCGCGGGCACGGGGCGCAGCACCCGCAGCCGGCGCCGACGTACACCACGCGGCACCGGCAGCAGCAACAGCAGCAGCAGAGCTTCCTCAGCCGTGGCGCGCAGGAGCAGCTCGGCGCCGCTGGCCTCTTGAGCTGCAACGGCGGGCACCACCCGCCACCGCCACCGCAGCAGCAGATCCACGAGAGGTAGTAGCTCAGGCAGCTCTTTGCTCTGCATGCATGCAAAACGCAACTTCATTCATTCATCTGCTCCGATCTGTGATTGTCAATCATTCACCCAATGCAAGCTATACTAGCTAGCAACAAACAGCAGCATCATTTGATGGTTTACTGATATAGGAGTACTCCTATTCAGTAGCTGATGGTTTCTGACGACATGTTGAGGAATAATTGAAACAATTATAGTAACAATGAGGTGACGGTTCTGAAAAGTAGCCCTTTAGATGCTCAATTAAGTGTTAGTGCAGACAACGACAAACTGATTGCTCTGGCTGACAATGTGATGTTGATGGCATGGCAGTTTAAAGTAAACGACAAGCTAATTACTCTGAAAGTTTGTAGTGCAGTACAGTGGAGGGGACGAGGGGTGCAGGCTGCAGTGGGGAAAAAAACAGCAAAGATCTGATACAAGCCGTTGAAGGTGCTAGAACGTACGCTGGTGGGACTTAGGCTCGCAGATGATCACAAACTTCATAAAGCTTTAACCGAATGAATATGCACTTGCATACTTTTCAGAAAATGGACAGGTTGTTTTCTCAGTATGATACTAGACAGTAAAAATGGAGAGATATATGTGTCATCCATTTCAGTTTTAGCTGGTGTTAGTTTTGTCTTATGCCAATTTACAGAAACTGTTATCTTCCTGTACATTCTCCTACCTATAACAATGATTTTAGAATTAGGAGGTAATGATTTTTCTTGTACATATTAGTCTTTTTCATGTGAACTGCTAGTACTCGGGAATATATACTTGACAACAAAATAACATTACTATATACGTGTGCTAATGGTAGGAACCAACAATATTAAGAGTAGTGATGAGCAAAGGAAGTACCGGAACTTCTTTAGAAACTGCTGAGATTGATCATGGTTTCCTTTCTCTGGCTGACTGCTTTTAAACAGATAGATAATAAGAAAAATGCAGCGTTCATGCTAAGTTAAAGACAAATTCACAACCCGAAAATCCATACATCGTTAGGAATGGGTCCGGATTGCTTCCAACAAACTCATCAACCCTGCAAAGATTCATCAAAGAGAGGCAATCAACAGAGAGAATCATCTTTGGTTTCTCCACATGGTCAATATAGTATTATAGCAGCGATGTATTCAGATAGAAACCTAAAACCAGTTATCTGACCATGGCTATCTAGTACCTAATCCAAAGAACAATGGATGCGTGGACATTTGGATGAGATTATGTTTTCTCATACTAGCATTTTGATCAGCCATTCTTGTGAAAACACTGCAAGTAAGGTAAGGTCCCCAGCTGTATAGTAGTTAGAGCAACCACAACGTAGCAATAAACCAGTCCACAGCTATTAAAATATTCTCTACAGCCTAGCCGAAACGTCGCGGGAGTGATCTTCGCTTGGCTGATACCACCGCTAAAAATAATGTTGGCTAATTTTTATAAGAGAAAAATACTCTTCCTGTGTTGAAAAAATACGGTTTATGAGGCTAATAAATAGCTAATAAATAGCTAAGGATACCAATGGACTGGCCATAAGAAATAAAGAAATATTAAATTCTCTCTCCTTCATCTTTCTCCTGCAGCTTTCTCTCCCTCCCTCGCTTTGGTTCCAGTCTTGCCGGCGTTGCCGCAGAGAACGCCGCCGCCATTCGCGGCCGGCGAGAGGCCGCCGCCCGGGCTTCAACGCGCACCGGCGAGGTCGTCACTTTCGATCTGGGAACACGAGAAAGTCGATCTGATTTGGGGAGGCTGATTGGAGTTGGAGACAGTCCAATCCAGACTGGGGAAGGGCGAGCGGCGGCGGTGGCTGAGAAGGAAGGACGAACGGCGGTGGCTGAGAAGGAGGGACGGGTCACGGGTAGCGGCAGCGGCGTCGTCGAGCGAAGTATCGGAGACTCGGACGGGAAGAAAAGTTAGGCGGATCGGAAGATAGATATTGTATTTTATTCCCCAGCTAAGGCCCACCATTGTGCGGTCCACTGACATAAGGCCCACATGTTTGGACAAGTACTCTCACCGTTCTGAAAAAAAAAATATACAGACCGTTCGTTTGGTGTGACTCGTCGTAAATGATCGTAAATTTTTAACTGAAATAGTATTTTTCTCTCATATAAATTAGTCAATAGTATTTGTTCACGAATCAATGACCATACGAATGAGCCAACTGAACAGGTTGATTCTTACTTTAAACCTGGACACGACTCCCATTTTTCTAGTCAATGTATATTTTGTGGTTGCTCTGATAACAGAGTGTTTGTTGAGCTTACTCTTTGCAGCATGTGGAGGCAGCGTGGACCCCCTCAATGGAACTTATTTCGCCCTGCACCGAGGAATTTAAATCGAGCGTTTGAGGATAATAATATAATATCATTGGTAATAGTAAATACTACTGTATATATACTGGTAAGTAAAAGCCATGTGTTGAGCTGTCAACTTTTCAGGCGTTGTCTGGGTGGGATATTTTTAACACGCAGCACATTCAAAGTTTGAAGAAAACCAGCTGGGGGCCGAGCTTTCCAATATTCTAATATAACGAGATGCATACTGCAACCATATATATATATACAAACGGCCGTACGCCAGCATGTATATATTGCCATCGGTAACAAATACTGCAACCATACATATATATACTGCAACCATACAATCTCGTAACAAATACGTTGGTAATGCATTATATATATGCATCAAGGAAGGGAGGCAAGCATGCATACACAGCAAGCTGATGGTGAGTGTGTAGTAGAACATCAGTTGTATTCGAATAAATTTGTCCGTTTAGATTAGTTATAAATTCTGACATACTGATGGAGTGATGGCACGTAGGCATGGCACCAATGCAGGGGCTGTGTTTTTGCAGGCTCATCGGGCAGTAAATAGTGTGTTAATAACATATGTTTTCAGGAATATTTTATTGTATTGCTTGGTAGCTGAGCTCTGGTGAGTGAGCAGGGTGGACAGGATGAGTAGCTGGAAATGTGGAGTCATTCCCAATAACATGAGAAGCAACATAAATAATAGTATAAGTGGGTGTTTGGTTCCATGGACTAAATTTTAGTCCATATCACATCGGACGTTCGGATGCTATTTAGGAGAACTAAATATGAGTTAATTATAAAACTAATTACATAGATGGAGACTAATTTACGAGACGAATTTATTAAGCCTAATTAATCCGCCATTAGCACATATTTACTGTAGCACCACATTGTCAAATCATGGACTAATTAGGCTTAAAAAATCCGTCTCGCAAATTAGCCACAATCTGTGCAATTAGTTATTTTTTTTATCTATATTTAATACTTCATGCATGTGTCTAAACATCCGATGGGACAGGGACTAAAATTTTCCTGCAGTAACCAAACATGGCCTAAGACATTAAAACGAGATGGTGGCAAGCAAAGGCCAGGCTGGACGGAATTTAATTTTTCATGATGAGTTGAAGGAAGCCTGCTGTAGGCAGGCTGCTTCAACATGATTTCGCAAGTACCTGCTATAGTTTAGCGCTAATGTAGTATTATTGTGAAAGCCCGCATGCCATATGATAGGATAGGAGTAGTATTTAGGATATGCAGAGGTGACACAAAGGCAATAATCAAAGCGTGGGGCGGCCCTTGTATCTTCTTGTACATGTACTAGATCCTAGATCCCTTAAACCCTAGTTAGATAGATAGACAAAAAATCAGTAGTAGTGCTTTATCATTTGAGATTGTGTGTGTGACTGTGTGAGAGAGGAGTACTCGATCTGTAGTATAGTATCAGCAGCAGCAGGTAGAAGAGAAGAAGAGTCGGAATCATGGAAAATGGCAAAATTGTAGGCAAAAGGAATACTATAAAGAGGAGAATCGAGGCTTGACACGCGCGCAAATCCATGGTACGATCCGCACGTGCCCAGAGGCAGAGAGATTAAACTGGTGACCATTAGCACGGCCAGGAGGGATTAAACTAAGCTTTCAAGTTAAACGGTCTCATCAGTCGTGCCACTACTGCTGATAGCGTTTCAGTTCTGGGGCGCCGCCCGGCCCATGGATATCAGAGGAGCCACCAGCAAGCAGCGACTGGTAATTTTGAATTTCGTTGACTACGCACACTTTGCTTATTTATCCTTGTATATCATTTGTGAATGCGATTGTTTATGCATTTTGAATCACAAGAGAGAGAGAGAGAGAGAGAGAGAGAGAATAGAAGGAAAAGGGCAACGCAGCTGAGCAAGGCAGCAGGAGGAACACAGCACGTTGTAGGATGTAGATAAGCTAGGTGATGCAAAACTGCAAAGGAGGCCGGAACACAGCACATTGTAGACGGTCGAGCACTGCAGTGCAGCGTAATAGAGTGTAGTGTGGGTTACTCCTATATAGAGCAATTAATATGCGAGAATCGAAGAATGGCTGATGAGTCGAAGAAGCATGCAGGTGGTAGCTTCAATTCATACTAGTAGTATTGATTGATCCGTACCTCGAGGAAGCCGATCTCCCGGTGGAGCGCGTCGACGGCGAGCTGGAGGCGGTGGCGGCCGCAGGGGTCTGGCGAGGCAGGCGGCGACTTGGGCCTCGGCGCCGCCGCCGCTGCCGCTGCCATCATCGATTCTAGCTAGCTTCTTATCCGATCCTATTGGTATATTGGAGGAACGAACGATCGACGACGACGACGAGCGAGCCCCGGCGGCCGCCTATTTAGCAGAGTGCAAGCAGCGAGGCGAGGCGGTAGTAGAGCGTGCTGCAGACGAGCACATGGAGGGAGGAGGGAGGAGGGGAAGGAAGAGGAGGAGGGGAGCGTGCAGTGCAGTGAGACGGTGGCGGGTTGCCGTTTCGGGCGGCAATGATGGAGGGGAGAGAGGGGATAGGATCAGCGCGCTGCCTTCGTTTCTTTCCGCAATACTGCTGCTGCTGCCTGCTGCTACGTAGTAGTGCGGCTGCGGGCCTGCGGGGGTCCGGGCCGCGCGACGCTCGCCCTTGTTGGCAGGAGACGAGGAGGAGGAGGAGGAGGTCAGGTGAGCGAGCGGGAAAAGGATACGATGCAGCAATGCAAGCTCGTCGCAAGTCGCAACGCACAGCTAGCCTAGCTTCGCCGCCACCACTGACGAGCGAGCTAGTACGAGTAGTATGAGGGCCGGGGGGAAGAGAGAGAGAGAGAGAGAGAGAGAGAGAGAGAGAGAGAGAGAGAGAGACTGGGGCTTGAAAGATTGTCGGGGCCGGATCTAGAGACGGACGGACGGACGGACGGAGACACAGAGACAGCCAGGCAGGCAGCCATGAGCCATCCAGGTCTCGCCGGTGGGCGGTGGGTCCGTCCGGGACGATGCGGAGGAGTACTCCTATACTGTAGCTCCCGGCCGCTACTCTCCTCTACTCGATCGCTGCCTGCCTCCGTGCTCTGCTCTCGTCTGTCGCGCTGCTACATGTGCTGATCCCCTAGCTATATACTTGGCTTTCGTCAATAAAGCCCGGCCTGGTCCTTGCAGATGATTTGTCATCACACGCTTCCTTGCCAATTATATGTGTTCCAGTTCCAGCGGGCTATCCCACACCACGGGCTAAAATCTTAGCCCTCGCTTCCTAACTATTGTCGTTATTTGTTCGTCCGTCAAAAGTCTAACTAGATTGGTAGAAAATATTAGCATCTTTTGTATCTCTGAATAAATTTATTATGAAAATAGATCCAATAATCTATCTAATGATATTAATTATGTATCATAAATATTAATATTTTTATATTAATTTAATGAAAATTATATCTCGGGAAGCGTGAACGACAGTTATTTAGGCACGAAGAGAGCAGACTCTTTGGATTACAGATTTCTCTGTTTTTCCTATAGAAATGAACTGATTTCTAATAAACTCTTATATAATTTCTTTCAATTTTAAGTGTACGTTCCAATGGGGGGCTTTCGACCCTTGATATGTTTTATGAGCAATCAAAGTTGGTAATCTTTAGTTTTCTTCTAACACAATATCTATTTAAATACCTACTATTTGAGGTGAGTAAAAAAAACAAAGTTTGGGTTTCTCCACCACCGCGACGCGCCCCCTGGAGGTCGTCGCCTTGCCTCCTACTTCATGCTGAGCTTATCGAGCCGAGCCGAAGTCAAAATTATTCGAAATCAAGTCATTTTCATTATAAAGAAAAACGAGTCCAATCGGAGCACTTTTGTAATGAGCCAGCGAGGCAGCTCAACTAGGGGTGAAAACGGTCGGAACGGTCGGAAAAATCCTCTAACCTTTTTGTTTTCATATTTTTATACGGAAACGGAATCGGGATCGAGAATACTCGGTCGGAAAAAGGGAAATAGGATATTCGCGACGTCTGGAACGTTACAATGTGGTCGGGTACACGTCGTTAACGGTTGGGACCGGTAGATTAAATCGGGAACACCGACTCACGCAACCACTTCAAAAGTGTAGCTCGACACAACAGATTCAGTAATCACATCGTGACATCAATATAATACAAACAAGGCTCCATCACAAACTGACATTAGATAGCTGTGAACGGTTCCAATTCCAAATAACTGGAAATATTAGATAAACATAACGCCAAATACGGTATTCTACCGTGGGAACGTTCCCGGTAAAATACGGGATCTGCGAAAACGGTCAGGAAAACAACTTACCTGTGAATTGAATTCGTTTTCGTTTGTACCGAACTTTTTTCTAGGAAGTTCGCTTGCCTGAGTAAATGGTATTCGATCGGTTATACGGGGAAACGGTGGTGCCGGTCTGTATGGGATTTTCCCTTTTCATCCCTGAGCTCAACGAGCTTTTTGTCCAGTCTAGGCTAGTATAGGAGACGACGACCGACGTCCCCGGCCGGCCAAGCACATATCAAGGCGTTCCTCTCACGCTTCGGCTCGGCCACCGGTCGCCGGCATCCGCATCGCAGGTGCCCAGGCCAACGGCTGGCTTCTCCTTATTCCGTCGTCTCTGTGTGTGCGATTGTTCATTCAGTCAGTCGTTGGTTCTGGCCATTGAAAACTTGTTTGATCTCATCTCGTGCACTGATGACTGATGACTGTTGTTCAGCTATGGCTTTTTGCAAAGATGGGTAGAATCTGAGGTCCCCTTATCTGAGCTGATGCTCTGAAATTGACTGCTGATCCATTATCTATTTTTGAGCAATAAAGACCTACATCCATTAAGATCTACCTGTTTCTTTGAACACGTCGAATATTATTGTGTTCTGAAGATAGAGACCTTCAATCTGCATGTCAATGTGAACTCATTCTTTGATATGATTGGACAAAAATGTTGCAATTATATGTACCATATGATTTGTATTGGTGGTTTAAAAAAATATTATGACCACGTTCATCTTATTTATATTTGGTCTGTTTTCTATCAAATAGTAACAAAATGGTATACAAAATGATATCTATGATTGAACTTGACTACATACAGAGCATTAAACAATTTATAGACAATAAAATAGTCAGCCCATTATACAATGTTGTCTTTTTAAGCCGGTCAGATTTGAGGCTCGACGACCCCTCTGTGCGTGAACATGCCCGCCCCAAACGACCGGTGTTGTTTGAGACGACAAGGAAAAGGCAAAAGTCATTAAAGAAACAGTAGCCCTAGCAGGATTAGGCCCTTGTTTAGTGGCTCATCTTAAAGTTTACTCCCTATCACATCAGATGTTTGGACACATGCATGAAGTATTAAATATAGATTAAGAAAATAACTAATTACACAGATTATGACTAATTTGCTAGACGTATTTTTTAAGCATAATTAGTCCATGATTTGACAATGTGTTGCTACACTAAACATGTGCTAATGACAGATTAGTTAGGCTCAATAAAATCGTTTCATGGATTAGTGGGAACTTACGTAATTTATTTTATTATTACTATCCAGACGTTTTTGGAGGACACCCCGATACCGACGTGACATCCTTAGACTTTCACCCCCTAGAACCGTTCTAGTACTAGTGTTGGGTGCTGCTAGTCGAGATGGTTTCTGTCTTTGCTTGGCAGTGATGGAACAGTGATACGGGCTAGCTAGGATGAGAGGTCCCTGGAGTCTCACGGTAGTGGCTCTCTTATGGTCATGTTCGTTCGAATTTATCAGCCTGCTAATCGGCTAATCGGCTACAGTATCTTTCTCTCACAACAAAACAGCTTCGGTCGACTTATCAACCGGTTTTAATACCAATCCATCCGTGCTACCGCAGTACGTATAGCCTCGTGCCTGCACCTTCCAGCAGTCTAGGCCGTTCCGTTCCGACCCAACGGTGCCCTGGACTGGGCTGGATGGATCAGTGGATGACTGCATGTGGATCACGTTCACATCGCGATATATCGTACAGTACGTACGAGTACGCCGCCTGCCTGCCGTGCGCCGTACGCGGGGGTCGTTCGTTCGTTACGTCACGTCAACGCGACCTCGGGACCGCTACTAGCTAGCCTACCACTTGCGCTAGTGTCCCGGCCAGTGTAGGCGTCGTCGCTCGTCGGCACATGCAGCATGCCAGCATGTACGTCGGTACGTATACTCCACTAATGTGACTGTAGCATGCAGGACAGCAGGAGGGCTAACATGCACGCGCTCATGCAGTGCAGTGCAGTGCTGCTCTGCTCTGCTTGCCACTTTGCCAGAGATCGAGAGAGATCCAACGACAGAGAGAGGACATCGATCAAATGCACTGCACTAGCATGGGGTGCTTGACTTCTTATTTGATCATTTATCTTATTTAAAAAATTTATATAAATATTATTTATTTTGTTATGACCTATTTTTATCATTATAGATACTTTAATAATGATTTGTTTATTTTATTATTTGTATAAAAAATAAATAAATAAATGACACTTTCGATGAACGGAGGGAGCAGTACGCAGCAGTTGTGTCCGCTCTAGACGTCGTGCGCCCATCATTCTTCTCTCTTGTGCATCTGCTTCGTTTCGGAGGCTAAGGAGCGTTTGGTTCTTTAGTCGCTTCTAAAATTGAAGAGCATTAAATATAGATTAATTATAAAATCAATTACATAGATGGAGGTTAATTTGTGAGACGATTTTTTAAGTCTAATTAATCTGTCATTAGCACATGTTTACTGTAGCACCATGTTGTCAAATCATGGTGTCGGTGTTTTGGAACCGGGGGTCCCTCAACCAACGAGTGAATTTGTACTGCGTGTCCCTAATCCCGGATGGTGATGCAAAGAGACACAAGGTTTATACTGGTTCGGGCAGTCGAGGCCCTACGTCCAGTCTGAGAGATCGATCTTGTATTCCTTGCACCGGAGTGCTCGTGGTAGGGGGTTACAAGCTGAGTGAGAGAGGGAGCTAGCCCCAGGTCTCGGCGAGGGTGGTGCGAACTGCTTGGGACGTTGCTCTCAAGCAGCGTGGGAGTGCGTGATTCTATCGGTGTGTTTGTCCTCTCGCCCCCCCGAAATGGCCCTGGCTACCTCCTTTTATAGTTACAAGGAGGAAGCGAGAGGTACATGAGAAGGCTACTATTTGCTGACGTATTCCGCTCCCTGAAGCAGTATGGCGTCGTGGGAGTTCCAGTCGATGTCTAGTCGGTATGGTCTTCAAGGCTGACGACATGCTGCGCTCTTGTACTCTTGTTGACTTGGTGAAATGCCGAGGCCTGGTGGCTGCTGTAGTAGGCTGTGTCGAGACCTATCACGCTGAGGCCGAGACCCACTGTGCTGAGGCCTGCTGCGCCGAGGCCTTTAGCGGGTGGTAATGTGAGGTCTGGGCGGCCATCGCCGATAGTTGATTTGGGCGGAACAGTGCCGAACATGCGTCTACAGGATATGGTGCCCTGTATTGTTAGTAAGGGATGGTAAAAAGGCGATTTGACCGTTGTCCTGTCGTGGTATACTGCCGATCGTGGCTTTCGTAGTGAGGGCAGCTGGGCGCATTAATTGGATGCGATAGCCTGCCAGAGTGACTTTCGAGGCGGAGGTGACGAGATTGCGGGACGAGCCCAGCCTCGGGCGAGGCGGAGCATGGCCAGTTCGCCCGAGGCCCTTCCGGGAGTCTCGGGCGAGGCGGAATCCAAGGCTCATCGGGGGTCTCGAGCGGGGCGGAGCGGTCGGTTCGCTGGCCCCGAGGTCACAGAAACCCGGTTCTGACTCCCCACGTCGTGTCCGTCCTTGGTGCAGGAGTTTAGGCAGCACAGTAGCCGGTAACCCTTGCACAGTCCCGTCGTGGATGGCAGGGTGCTGACGTGACGGACGTCTGGTCTGCCACGTCGCTGCACTGCGCCGTCGTGTGATTTGTCGGAGTGGTTGAGCGCCTCGATGAGACGTGCGGAAGCGACATGCTGGTCGTACTCGGTCTTGTGCGTCGTGGGGCTCCAGTACGGCTTGATGCAGGACATGGCGGGCGACGTGCGGGTTGCCGTGTAATGACGTCGTAGGGGGCAGCGGCTATGCCGAGGCCGAGCCATCGCGGGGGGCTCGGTGGTCATGGACCCTCAGGCTGCCGAGCCCGTGAAGCAAACTGTCGAGGTCCTTGGGGGGAGTTATTGGCCTTGGGTACTGATTCCGAGGCTACAGTAGCCCAGATGTGGCTCCCCACGCTGCATTGTCCTCGGTGCAGGAGTTGGCAGCATAGTGAGGCATGGGCGTCACGGTGGTTAGTACAGTGGCGGGTAACCCCTGCCCAGTCCTGCCTCCTGTCCCATCGGCCATTCTGCTGTACTGTGCCGGGCGTGCGGTGGTCGTCAGGGGCGACAGTCGGCTGAGTTGATGTGACACGACGTTTTGTCAGAGGGACGGGAGAAGGAAGAGGCGGCGGAGTGCTGCCGAGCCTGCCTTGCGCGAGACGGAGGGTCGGTGGCCCGGCCGTGGCCTTTGGCGGGGAATCGCTCGGGGTCGGTAGCGAGGGGGCCTCGGGCGAATCGGAGAATCGGCCGAGGCCTGCGGCGATGGGCCTCGGGCGAGTCGGAGAATCGGCCGAGGCCCTTGGAGCCTCGGGCGAGTCGGAGAATCGGCCGAGGCCAGCAGCGTTTAGCTGGTTTCGATCTTTACGAAGTCTAAGCAGTCGTTTTTTGGATTTTGCTTAGGGTACCCCTTCTCACGGTATCCGACAGTAGCCCCCGAGCCTTGGGGGGAGTGGAGGCACTCCCCCTGAGGTTCTGACGAGAATTGGCTCTTGATAGTTCCTGTCGGGATGTTGTTTTGTTTTCGGGGTTTCGGTGGGTGCGCGCGAGCGCACCCGCCGGGTGTAGCCCCCGAGGCCCTGGAGGAGTGATTTCACTTCTCCAGGGGCTTTTCTCTCTTTCGAGTGGGGAGTTACATTGTGTTTGCCGGGCCCGTGGGTGCGAGTTCGGATCGCAGGGCCTCGACGATGCTGCGGGAAGAGCCCCTTAGCCTCCGCCTGGAGCGAGAGGGCCGTCAGGGGTTCACCCGACTTTTTATTCGACCCTCGCGCTTCCTTTTCGCTCGGAAGGAGGGTTTGTTTTGCCGAGACCCCTCGTGTGCGAGTCTGAGCCGCTGGGTCTCGGCAAAGTGTCGCAGGAAGAGCCCCTTAGCCTCTGTGCGGAGCAAGAGGGCCGTCAGGGATTCTCCTGACTTTTTGTTCGACCCTCGCGCTTCCTTTTCGCTCGGAAGGAGGGGTGGAAGATGCCACGCTACCCTCGGTGGGCGCGAGCGACGGCATTTCCGGTGAGCTGTTATCGGGTAAGTCCGAGTGGAGGCCCGTACCCCGTTCGCTGGGGGTCGGCTAGCGGTCCTGAGACGCGCTCCAAGAGTACCGGAGGGTTTCTCTAGTGGGTGCCGAGGCCGTTCGCTGGGCCTCGGTGGCTCGGTGCCTCCCTACGGTGGGATCCCATTCGGAGACTTCCCTGCCGGTCTCGGACACGACATAGGGCATCCCAAGCGTCTCGCTTGCTTGGGCCTCGGCCTCGCATAGGCTCGCCCGTAGTCGCCCCTGACTCTGTTGTCCTGGGGCGGCTGTCGAAACCCCTGGGGGCCCAGCCTTCGAACCCCTGGACCGTAACGGGCTTGGGTCGCTTGTCTTTATCTCGGATGCAGGAAGAGCCCCCGAGCCTCCGCACGGAGCGAGAGGGCGGTCAGGGGTCCTCCCGTCTTTTTTGCCCGTCCCCCGCCCGTCCTTTTCGCTCGGACGGGGGGGGCTGTTTGCCGAGCCCACTCGTGTGCGAGCCTGAGCTGCTGGGTCTCGGCAAAGTTGCAGGAGGGCCCCCGAGTCTCTCGCGCGGAGCGAGAGAGCGGTCAGAGGTCCCCTGGCTTTTGGTTCGCCCCTCGCGTGTGAGGGTCTGACTGCTGAGCCCCCCTCGGGTGCGAGCTTAGGTCGCGGGGTCTCGGCGTCTTTTTGCAGAAGGAGCTCCCTAGCCTCTGCACGGAGCAAGAGGGCCGTCAGGAGTTCTTCCGGCTTTTTGAACGACCCTCGCGCTTCCTTTTCGCTTGGAAGGAGGGTTTGTATTGCCGAGCCCCCTCGTGTGCGAGCCCAAGTCGCTGGGATTCGGCAATGTGTCGCAGGAAGAGTCCCTTAGCCTCTGCGCGGAGCGAGAGGGCCGTCAGGGATTCTCCTGACTTTTTGTTCGACCCTCGCGCTTCCTTTTCGCTCGGAAGGAGGGGTGGAAGATGCCACGCTACCCTCGGTGGGCGCGAGCGACGGCATTTTCCGGTGAGCTGTTATCGGGTAAGTCCGAGTGGAGGCCCGTACCCCGTTCGCTGGGGGTCGGCTAGCGGTCCGGAGACGCGCTCCAAGAGTACCGGAGGGTTTCTCTAGTGGGTGCCGAGGCCGTTCGCTGGGCCTCGGTGGCTCGGTGCCTCCCTACGGTGGGATCCCATTCGGAGACTTCCCTGCCGGTCTCGGACACGACACAGGGCATCCTAAGCGTTTCGCTTGCTTGGGCCTCGGCCTCGCATAGGCTCGCCCGTAGTCGCCCCTGACTCTGTTGTCCTGGGGCGGCTGTCGAAACCCCTGAGGGCCCAGCCTTCGAACCCCTGGACCGTAACGGGCTCGGTGCCTGGTCCCTTTGCCTGAAAGGAATCGGGTGGGGGTTACCTCTCTCCCTGCGGTTAGCAACGGCAGGCGCGCCTTTTGAGGCAGCTTTTTCGGGGAGGTGGGACGGCGTCTGCTGTTGTTGCGGTTGGGCGTGACGTGGCGTCAGTCGACGGGACGTAACTGCACGCGCAATTAATGAGGAGGGAGTGGGCGGTAAGACCGGATCTGGATAACCACGCCGGATTTCCTGGGGGAAACTTCCCCGATTTCGTCGCCCGGTGGTTTCGATTTGTCCCTGCATAAATACGCAAACAGCCTCGCCCTCTCCCTCCTTACCTTTTCCGCGTTCGCCTTTGCTGCCTCCGTGCCGTCGCTGAGAGCATAGAGCACCGGGGAAGAGAGGTGCGAGGGCGAGAGATCGAAAGAGAGAGGGAGAGAGATTACCGCTGTAGCAGCGTCCTCCGCCGCGCAATGGCTGGTGGTCCCGTCATCCTCCCGGTGGATCCCTGGGAGCGGTCCGACGTCACCGAGGAGAAGCTGCAGTCGCTCGTGGAGGCCGGTCTTCTTCGCCCGATCACCGACCCCGACGAGCCGGAGTGGATTGCTCCGGGGGACGAGTCGGAGCCGAGGCCGCGCGACGGTTACGTGGTGAGCTTCGTCGTCTTCCACGAGCGAGGCTTCGGGTCGCCGGCGGATAGCTTCATGCGGGCACTCCCGCACTACTATGGCGTGGAGCTGCACAATTTCAGCCCCAACTCCATCGCGCAGGCGGCCATCTTCGTCGCCGTCTGCGAGGGGTATCTAGGGATCGCTCCCCACTGGGAGTTGTGGCTCCATTTGTTCCGAGCGACGTTCACCTCCAAGCCGGGGGGAACGAGGGGGGCTCGGAAGGCGCAGAGGGCCGGCGGCTGCACCCTCCACGTGCGCCAAGACCGGCAGTCCCTCTACATCCCGGCCCAGCTGTCGACGTCCAACCGTCGTTGGTATGACGGCTGGTTCTACCTCCGCAACGACGGCGGAGGACTTCCCCCTTATACCGGGCGGGTTGTAGAGAGTCAACCGGAGAAATGGGGGTACGGCGTCATCAAGGTCGACCAGCCTAGGCTGGAACCGCTCTTGAGGGCCTTGGGGAAGCTGCGTGACTGCGGCCTTTCGGCGGCCGTGGTCGTGGCGGCCTTTCACCGCCGGAGGGTGTTGCCGCTAATGGCCCGGCGACGGCGGCTGTTCGAGATGACGCCGAGCGACCCGGTCGCCGGTATCAAGATGTCCGCCTTCGCCCTTACCGATGACGAGACCCTGCGTCGGGTGAGGGAGGCGGTAGACGGGAAGCCGAGGCTCGATGACTTGATGCCGTTCCCGATGCGCCCGTCGCGGGGGTATGTCTCGCTGGTAAGTTGGATGTTGTCGAGGCTTTCGCGTCCTTCTTGTTTTTCGCCTTTTTGGTCTGTTGTCTTACTTCGTCGCTCTCACAGGGGATAAGAGACGTGCGAGGCTCCCCGCCGCCCGTTCCTGAGGACGCCCGGCGGCGATCCGTGAACAGGGCGCGTGCCGAGGAGGAGAAGAAGAAGAAAGATGCCCAGGAGGCGAAGCGCACGAAGAAGATCCTCGCGCGCGAAAAGCTGGACGCCCGTCGCCGGCGCCAGAGGCTCGACGGTCTCCCTTTGGAGCCGTCTCCCTCGCCGTCGGTGTCGGATTCTTCGAGCGACGGCGGTGGGTGCGAGGTGGGGACGGCCTGCCTGGAACACCTCCCCGACATCAGGGAGATGGTTCCCGGGGCGCCGGCGAGGAGCCTGACGCCCCTAGGAGAAGGAGGAGGTGTCCCGGGGCCAGTGGTGGCCCGTCCCGGCGCCGAGGCCGGCACACCCGAGGCGCGGGTGTCGGAGGAGCGTGCCGTCGGCCCGATGGGTTCGACGGTGGAGGTTGAGCGGGTGACGGTGGGGGCGACCCCATTATCTCCGCGAAGGGTCGAGGAGGTGCCGGGGTCCGACGGGGACCAGCTGGCGCTGGTGGACACCGAGGCCGCGTTGCTGCCACCACCGCCGCCGTTGCAGAGGAGGCGGACGGTGTCGAAGCGGTTGCATCCCCGTTCGCGGTAAGCGTCTTTCCTGGCGGAGTCCGCTTCTTGTTTGCCCCTTGGTTGCATGCTGACCTTGGGAGTGTCTTTTCTTGCAGCCAGACGCTTCTGGTGGGAGACCCTCCCTTGGCGCCCCGTAAGGCGCTCAAGGTGAACGTTAGCTCTTCCGCCCATCAGGCAGCGGAGGCGCAGGCAGACGTGCGACGTGGCGCGGCGTCGGGTGAGGCCGTTTTGGAGGAGGCGGCTGCCCAGGAACAGGGGGCCGAGGCGGCCGCGGAGCGAGTGGAGGAGGAGGCTGCCCAGGAACAGGGGGCCGAGGCGGCCGCGAAGGAGGCTGGGGCGTCTGCTATTGCCGAGGCCACTGAGGGCGAGGCCGGAGCCCCCAGGACCTCCGATGTCAGGGCGGTGGACGCCGAGGCCATCAAGGTAGAGATGGCGGAGGCCAGAGCCCTCGGGTCCGTCGAGACCGAGGCGATGGAGGTGGAGACGGGGCAAATTTTGGCGCCGCCCCTGGTTCAGACAATCTCGTCTGATGATTCCTCCCGAGGGAAGGAGGCGGCGGACGTCGAGGCGGCCAGTACCGCGGAGCAACAAGTCCCAGATCCTGCCGAGGGGAGTTCAGCCCTTGTCCCGCTACGGCCCGAGCCCCGTGGGTGGAACTTCCCGCGTGTTTTCTGGCGGGACCAGGCTGATCCCGAGGGGGAGCCTGTGTTCGCCCTTGAGGACGTCGCCGAGGGGGGGGCGTTTGGGATACCCTCGAGGAGTATCGCCGATTGGCCGTGCGGTCGTTGCAGACAGCGATGACTGTCATGGAAAGGGACTTGCCTGGTGTCACTCGGGTGAGTACTTTCCCCTCTCGTGCCGCGTTGTTTTCTCTCCGAGCCCGCTCACAGTGTTTTGACGTGTGTTTTTTGTTTTTGCCTCCTTAGGAGCTCGAGACCCGATCCCTTGGGAAATCGGTGTTCCTGCGAAATGAGAGGGATATCTGGGACCAGCTCCAGCGCTAGAAGGGCTTGCTTGCCGATGCCCAGGGACTATTGTCAGCGCGGAGCGCGGAAGTGGAGGACCTCCGCCTTCGTTGTGCCGACATTCAGGCGGAGTTGGCCATGGCTAAGGAGCAGTCCGCCCCTCTGGTGGCCAAGATCAAGGAACTGGAGGAGGAGCGAGACTCCTTCAGGCTTCGGGCCCAAGAAGCGACGGCCTCTGCGAAGGCTACAGCCGGGCAGCTGGGTGCGGAGCAGAGCGAGCATCAGGCGACAAAAGTCGCCCTGGCAGAGGCTACCAAGGCGGCCGAGGCCTCTCGGGTCGAGGTCTCAGCCTGGAAGGGCAAGGCCGAGGGTAAGTTCCGCTGAACCATGTTCCTCGTTCCATTTGCTCTTTTTGTCCTGGTTCGCGCTTGACTCCTGACCCCTTGTTGCGACGTAGATCTGGAGAAAGAGGCCTCCCAGGCGGCTGAGGCCTCCGTCGCGGCGCAAGCAGCGCTGGATGTCGAGGTCCGGGAGCACGAGGCGCTGCGCAGCGCTGTCCGGTCTGCCTGCGAGGCTCTGGACGTCGAGGAGGTCCAATCAGCTAGCTCCCTTGGGAGCCGCCTCATCGCGTTGAGCGGCCACGTCCGCGAGAGACTCCGAGGGGCGTTGCACACGGGTGTCAAGCGCGCCCTGGCCGTCGTCTCCTCGCACTACGCCATCAACCTCGAGGCTGTCAGCGACGGCTACGTGTTGCCAGAAGATGATGAGGAGGCTGATGCAGAGGTCGTGAGGCTGTTGGAGGCGGCCGAGGCACCTGGCACCGTGTTGGCCAAGCTGTTCGAAGAAGAGGTGGTTCCTCCCGCGCCGGCCGCCGATCCTTGAGCTTTGACCTGGGCCAAAAGGGGCCATGTAACCGGATCGAGTTAGTTGCCGAATCGTGACGTTTTTTTTGTGGCCGTCGAGGCCCTTAAAGTATTTGCGTATGTGTGCTTCTTAACCGTTTTCCATTCTATTTCTAAGTTCGTGCCCTCTGTCCCGATTGCGAAGAAATCCCTCGGAACCTAAGCCGTCCTTCGGCGAAGGGCGGTGAGGGAGCTGCCGTAGCCCAGAGGCGTAGGCCGTTCTCACGACTCAGCCGGCCCTTTGGCCTCTAGACAGGCTTTTGGTCTTTGGGTTTCTTGCGAAGGTCCCGTCGGAGCGCGAGAGAGTTTGGTGTGGAAATTTTCGGAAAAACGGTTGAGAAATGGTGTCCGGGACTTAGGGGGGTTCCCCCTTTTAGCCCCCGAGGGAGGCTCGACTTTGCAGAGGCAGAGCCGAGTCTCCCTTATTGCGTTATAGTGACGTCGAGCCCCTATCGATAGATAACCTCTCTGCAAAGAACTTCCTCGGAACCTAAGCTGTCCTTTGGGCGAAACGGTGGTGAGGGAGCTGCCGTAGCCCAGAGGCATAGGCCGTTCTCACGACTCGGCCGGCCTTTTCGCCCTTGAGACGATCTTTCGGTCCTTGGGTTCTATACAGCCGATTTGTCTATAAGGGGGTTCCTCGAAAGATTATAACAATTAAAGAACGCTCTCTTTATTTTTCGAGGAGAAACAATGTAA